>NC_057710.1:62980126-62992638 GCF_004010195.1 Chiloscyllium plagiosum | reverse complement strand
ACAGAGTTGGGGAGCAGACGGAGGGTAGGTTTGGATGGGGTTGGGGGTGTGGGTGGGGGTGTGGGCTGGGGCAGACTTGGGGCAGGTTTGAAAGGGTTTGGGGGTGTGATTTGGGAGCCAGGTGGTGGGGCAGGTTTGAAAGGGGTTGGGGTGCGAACGGGGTCTGGGGCCCATGCGCAGTGTGCTGCTGCCTAGTCTCCTGAATGGGGAGAGGACTCAGCAAGTGCTCACTGTGTCAATCCCATTGAACTGATTTGGAGGTGTGGCAGGGGACGTCAGCAATGCTGCAGGTCCCTTACATACAAGTGTGTGTCTGCTCATAAACAAACCCTGAGACAGAGAGAGGGAGCAAGGCAGGCAGAGTGAGGAAAAAGGAAACTTCAGAAAACCTCGAGCCCCAGAGGAGAGGCATTGAATCAATTAACCAAATAATCAATGATCCGAACAAAATAGAGCCCGCCCATCTCGATCAGATAATCGAGGTTCCTCTGTATTCCTTTAAAATCAAAATGTGATGAGGAATATTCTGGAAGAAGACTCATTTGTTCATGAATATGACATTGTTAAGTTCCAGCAAAATGCCCATGTGACCTGAAGTTACCATGGCATTAGAAAGGCCATTGGAGTGGGGTTGCATCATCACATGCTAGCTGTTTGGCAGTTCAGGGCACAATTAGAATTTATGCACAGAGGGAACCTCCCTGAATGTTTTTTTATGAATGGGGTTTTTTAATGTCTTCAAACTGATGTCAAAGCAGGACTCTGAGAATGGAGTAGAGATAGTATTGTGCATTAACCACCTGGAAAGATCAGCGAGCAAACATCAGGGCAAGGAGTGTGGATTGGACAAGATCTATTGTGTGATAATGTGAAGTAAATTCATCTGGGGAGGTTGTTGTGGTGCAATTGTCTCATGGTTATGGGTGACCACGAGATTCTCCTGTTCTTATCATCTACCATAGCTGTGCCAAAAGAATTTAACCAATCTGTTTCATCACTCTATGACACATTTTCTATTGACATCAATTTGAAACTGGTATTTCTGGCCCAAGGGTAAGAATGCCAACACTGCACCACAAGGCTACATCCAAGACCCATTACTCCTTTCACAGTGGTGCCAGATCCCACCAGATTGATTAAAGGGATCAGGGAAAGAAGTCTCATGACTATCATGACCTGAGCGACAAACCTAAGAAGATGTGTGTCATTTCAGTGGTAACAGTATCTGGACATGCTGGATGAAATAATGCTGTTGTGATTCAAGAGACGAAACAATATTGAGTGGAAGGTGAGAGACCCATTGTAGTGGAGGTCGGTTATGAAATTGGAAATAGTCCCATGTTTGTGCTGGAAGTAATGCAAGTGGTTGTAATGATGTGAGGGATTGTGTCAACTACTTGAAGTGAAATTTACCTTTTTACTTGAAATAGTTTTAATGATGTTGATTTTAAAATGCAGTAAATGTTTTTAAAAGTGAAATCTTGTCCATCAGTTTCCTTTCCCTTGTCTTTGCTGGCAATCCTTTCCTTGTGTGTGGGGGGGAGAGGTGGTGACATAAAATAGAGGTCTCTAAACAGTTTGTATTTTATTTCTTGATTTTTACTGCATCACGTTTATTCTCAAACAGTCGAGTGCTTGTTTAATGTAATAAAATCACTGGCTTTCTTAATGGATAGTCTGTATTAATGATCAGCACAGTGCACATGAACAATTTCAATTTCAAACAAAACATTCTTTAAAGCTGTGTTCCAGCCCAATGTCTCACTGTTCCTAAGATTCCTGATCTCAGAAATATGAAGAGCACTTTACCACATACCATCTTATAAGTGTTGCATACAGTGCCTTGTTTACTAAAACTTGGAAAGTTAGACAGCCAATAGGTTACAAAAATCTAAAAGAACTGCGGATCCTGGAAATCAGAAACAAAAGCTGAAGTTGCTGGAAAGCTTCACAGGTCTGGCAGCATCTGTGGAGAGAAATCAGAGAAATCAGAACCGATAGCTCTGAAGAAGTTCTGAAAAAGGGTCACAGACCCAAAACATTACATCTGATTTCTCTCCACAGATGCTGCCAAACCTGCTGAGTTTTTCCAGCAATTTCTGCGTTTGGAGTCGGTAGATTATGTCTATTATTATACCAATCTTTGTTATATTACTAATCTCTTTAGATCCTGTTGTTTTTCCTGTCTGGGCATTAACTGTGATCCAGTCACAGTTGCACTGTATTCAGTGAAGTGTATTGCTGTGATTATGTTGGATTGCGTGCTCTCTGAGTCCAGGGATAATGCCAACAGCAATCGCATTAGGCTATGCCTACATCATTTCAATGTCTTGTTTTCTAGTGGCATTATAAATTCTGGTGGGTAACAATGCCAATGTCACGCCAGCTTAGTGTCTGTACAAACCAGATCAAAGTATTGTAATCTGAAACCGAGTCCCAGGTGGTAACCTTCCTTCCCAGTTTTATACATTATTTTATACTCAAGGCTTGCACTACCAGTGCATGCTACATTATAATTTATGCCAGTCTTTGTCTTGAGTCTATTTATTTGAGGATATTTCACACAGGGTTTTCAGTCATTTTAATCTCATTAAGAAGTAAGAAAAGTTAGAAATTTACATTGCACCTTATAAGCTCCTCAGCAATTTACAACAAATAGTTAATTTTCAAAAAATGCAGTCATCATTGTCATTTAGGCAGTTGCAAAGGCCTAGTTGTAATTTAATATAAAAAACAACCTCATACCAACTCTTGTTAAATATTAAACTGGGTATCTTCAGATGAGCTAACCATCAGGGTCTCATAATAACATCTCTGCCAAAAGGCATAGGTGACCAAGCAGCATTCCGTCAGCACTGCTTTGAAGTGTTGTAAACTGAGATGATGTATTCAAATCTCTGGTGTTGTTTACAAATCATGGGTACTGATTTCCTTACCTGAGAGAAAGTGAGAGATGGTGAAATAATTGGGCAAGTTGGCATAAATAAAAAGAAGCTCACTTGCTCTTGCCACCTCATTAACTAAATTCTGGATAAGGAAGTCCATGGGCCAACATTCTCAACCACCACTGACTAAGGGTTGAAATTGGTCATGTCATGGCGACCTAAGGGCTTCAATCAGTCACCTCCTCGATCACCTGCCTCTGCAGTAGGTAAGAAAAGGGACTAGTTTGCCAACTGGGTAACACTGCTGGTCTACCTGCTGGGATGGGGTAATTGTTTCCAATTGCCCCATCGGAAGCAACAGAGGCATGGAAGGAGACAATGGTGTAACCTCTGAAAAATACCCTCTAAATCACTTGCCACCTCTCTCTCTCCAACTCCAATCCTGCCAGAAATGGATAAAAAATACTTCACTTTTAATCCCTGGATCTCCCAAAGAGTTAGCCTGGGTCAGCAGAGTTTAGGACCCAAAGATTTCTGGTTCTCCAGTCCATTCATTGTGCAACTGTACAAGTTTTCTCAGTGAGGGGGAAGGGGGGGCACGTTACTCTTCACTTAACATAGTTGCACCAACATTTCAGAAAAAAATGGATACATTTTGCCCATAGCTTGCTGTGTCAAAGTCACAGTTTAGTTCCTCAGCAGTTTGCAACACATGGCTAATTTCCCACAGTCAAAGTTAACATTTGACACTATAAATGAAATCTAATGAAAGGATTTTCCCAATTTTGGTACCTTAACTGAAGCAACATACCTACCATAAATGAATGCTCCTTATCGCATTTGTGACCATGATTAGATGGGTTTGTCTGACAAGTATTTATAGAATCAGTGACATACAGCACAGAAACAAACCTTCGGTCCAACTTGTCCATGCCGACTATATTTCCAAACCAAACTAGTCTCACCTGCCTGCATTTAGCCCATTTCCCTCCAAACCTTACATATTCATGTACTTATCCAAATGTCTTTTAAATGTTGTAACTGCACCTGCATCCACCACTTCCTCTGACAGTTCAATCTATATACGAATCACTTTCTGTGTAAAAATGTTGCTCCTCAAGTCCTTTTTAAATCTTCTTTCTTTCACCTTTACCCCCCAGCTTTGAACTCCCCCACTCTCGCGGAAAGCCCCTTGCTATTCACTTAATATATGCCTTTCATGATTTTATAAACCTTTATAATATTACCCTTCAAGTTCCTATAGTCCAATGAACAAAGTCCCAGCCTATCCACCTATCTTTATAGCTCAAACCTTCCCTGAACCCTCTCCAATTTAATGGTGTCATAGATTTTCACAGTGTGAAAACAGGTCATTTGGCCCAACAAGTCCATAATGACCCTTCATTTCCCTACCCTATTACTTGACATTTCCCTGACTAATGCACCTAATCTACACATTCCTGAATACTATGGGCAGTTTAGCCCAGCCAATTCACCTAACCTGCACATCTTTGGACTGTGGGAGGAAACAGGAGAAGCCGGACAAAATCCACGCAGACATGGGGAAAACGTGCAAATTGAACTCGGGTCCCTGGCACTGTGAGGCAGCAGTGCTAACCATTGTGCCACCTCCTTCTTATAGCAGGATGACCAGAACTGTATACAGTACTCCATAAGTGGCCTCACCAACGTTCTGTACAACTTCAGCATGGCATCCCAATTCCTATACTCAATGATTTGAGTAATGAAAGCAAACGTACTAAAACTGATTTGATTTATTATTGTTACATGCACCTAAGTACAGTTGAAAGTTTTGTTTTGTGTGCAGTACAGGTAGATCGAAACTGACAAAGATCATAAGATTTTTGAACAGACTGAAGAATACAAAGTTACAGTTGCAAACAAGGTACAGAAAAAGCAAGATCAACATTAGATCAACATGAGAGATCCATTCAGTAATCTAATATCAACATGAAGAAGCTGTCCTTGAACCTGTTGATATGTTGTGTTAAGGTTTTGTATCTTCTGCCTGAGAGAAGAGGTTGGAATAGATTATAACCAGAGGGGGAGGGGTCTTTGATGATGTTGGATGCCTATCTGAGGCATCGAGAAATGTAAATGCAGTCAGTAGATGAAAGGTTGGTTTATATGATGGACTGGGCTGTACTCACAACTTTCTGTAATTTCTTACAGTCCTGGGCAGAACAGTTGATGTTCCAGGCTGTGATGCATCCATACAGAATGCTTTCAATGGTGCATCTATAAAAATTGGTGAGGGTTCTTATGGATATACCAAATGTCCTTAGCCTTCTGAGGAAGGAGAGGTGTTGTTGTGCCGTATTGACTGTCACATTTACATCTGGTCCGGGACAGATTATTGATAATTGTCGCTTCAAGGAACTTGACACTCTCGACCCTTTCCACCTCAGCTCCATTGATGTAGATAGGGGCGTGCCCTCCTCCTTTTTCCTGGAGTCGATGATCAGCTGTTTAGTTTTGCTGACATTGAGGAAGAGATTGTTTATCTTTGCACCATGTCACTGAGGACTCTATCTCTTTCCTGTATTCTGTCTCGTCTTTGTTAATTTGGTCTACATCAATGGTGTCATCAGCGATCTTGTAGAAGGTGTTTGAATGAAATTTAGCCACACAGTCATGAGTGCACAGGCAGTACACAGGCTTCTTAATCACTCTGTCTACAGGTGATGCAAATTTCAAAGAATTATGCACCTGAACCCCTAGGTCTCTCTGCTGTACAACATTACCCAGGGCATTATCTTTAATTATGTTAATCCTGCTCTTGTTTGTTTTACCAAATACCTCACATTTATCCAAATTAAACTCCATCTGCCACTCCTCAGTCTATTGACCCAATTGATCAAGATCTCTTTGTAATAAAGTGAAGATAACCTTCTTCACTGTCCACGATACTACCAATTTTGATGTCATCTGCAAACCTGCTCACCATGTCTCCTTTACTCTCATCCAAATCATTTATATAAATGACAACAAAATTGGACCCAGTACCCATCCCTATGGAACACCGCTGGTCACAGACCTCCAGTCCAGAAACCACCAACCTCTGTCTCCTACTGTTAAGCCAATTTTGTTTGTGCAAAATTAACAATCATCTGGTCAAGGGATGTGATCCAGCAAACACATCCTGGTATCGGTGAGATAATGCTTGAACAGTAAAATCATTATTGTCATTGCAACTTAAAATATTTATAATTAACAACTTTAACCGAGAGAGCAGCCTCTGTGGATTCAAAACTATTGGAGCATAGAATCAAATTGACACAGTACAGAAACATGGAGAAAGTGTGGACAGCAGATGCTGGAGATCAGAGTCGAGAGCGTGTTGCTGAAAAAGCACAGCAGGTTAGGCAGCATCCGAGGAGCAGGAAAATCGGCATTTCGGGCATAAGCCCTTCCTGATGAAGGGCTTATGCTCAAAACTGTCGATTCTCCTGCTCCTCGAGTGCTGCCTGACCTGCTGTGCTTTTCCAGTAACACACTCTCGACAGTACAGAAACAGCCTATCTGGTCCTTCATGGTATATGCCATTGTTGTTCTCTGCAAAAGTCATATAGTCTGATCCCATTCTACTATTTGCTCCACATACCCTTTAGAAAAAGGAATCATTGAATTTATAGCATTAAAAATGATTTTTTTTCATCACATCAATGCCAACTCTCTGAAATAGCTCAATTCCATTGCTCTATTTCCATACCTCCCAACGTTTCAGTTTATTTTCCATTTCCACTTTGAAAGCTAATAGATATTTCATTTGTCACCATTTCTGGTCAGGCATTCGGCAACCTAACAATCTGTCATATAAGAAATTCAAACAATCACTCTTAATCATTCTTCTTATATTTTAAGAATATGTGTACAGTTACTGATTTATTAATTCATGGAAATAATATTTTTCCAACATTACTTCTTAAAATCCTTCATAATTATCTATTAATCTTTTTTTAGTCTTCTGAAAGGAGGTCCATTTGCTCTGGCCACTGCTCATAACTATAAATCCTAGGAAGGTGTACGTGATGACTGCTTTATCTTGTCAGGTGACTTGTAAAGTTTTTGACACCAACTTCTTTTTAAAGTCACATATTCGTCTACTTCATTTAAAAATTTATCATTTTGTTCATATTTTCTGTGTCAGTTAAAATTAAAGAAGCGAACATTATTGCATAGTTCATTCAACATGGTACAGTACTTGGATATGTGAGCTCAAGGTAACATTTATATATCATAATGCTTTTTTCTTCAAATCCATGCAAAGTTTTATTTTTATTCACTACCAGAACTGGAACCATCTGAAAGAAAAATTACAGTCTACTACATACCTTACAAAATATACAAAGAGTTGATTATTTTGCTACTTGAATCTAAACTTGCTGAATTATACCATTGTGGAATTGCATTGATTCCAGACTAGACAGGCTGTATGCCTTTAAAACAGTTATATGTCAAATTAATTATGAAATGTAACATTCCTGTGTAAACATCATTGCTTTTAGTCATTCCCACCTTATTGTACTGGACTCAGTGTGGTGTGTTCAGTCAGTCAGTTATCTCTGGGTAATGAAACAGTAATTATCTGTAAGCACAGAAACCAGGCAAAGTGTAAGTGTATAGGATCATAACAGTGTAAATAGTGAATCCTAAACTTACTCAGGGAGGCAATGGCCTGCTGGTATTATCGCTGGACTGTTAATCCAGAGACTCAGATAATGGCATGTGGTGGAATTTGAATTCAGTAAATATCTGGAATTAAGAATCTAGTGATGACCATCAAATCATTGCCAATTGTTGGAAAAACCTATCTGGTTCACTAATGTCCATTAGGGAAGGAAACTGTCATCCTGTCTGGCCTACATGTAACTCTAGATCCATAGCAATGTGGTTGACTCTTAACTGCCCTCTGGGCAATTAGGGATGGGCAATAAATACAATGTAGCCAGTGACGCCCTCATCCTGTGAATTAATTCAATAAAAATACCTTCAATGCATCTGTCTCAATAAGAAGCCCGACAAAGTAAAAGTCTGGGATACCATGACAGTGTAAATAGTTTACATTGTTAACAAACTTCAAGATGTCTGTCCCAACATGAATCCAGTTTTTGTGATGTATGTTACATGACCTGACATACACTGAATCACTCAGACCATATCATACTGGCAGTGATGTTGATACCAAAAACCAAGTCGTATACTAAATTGCAAATATGTCAAGACTTTGTAAAGAGGTAGCTATAACATCATGTCAGTAAGGCTTGTGGAGCATCTTTTCCACCACTTCAGACCCAATGTGGTCCTGTATAATTTCCATTGCTTTTAGTCAGTATAAAAAGAATGGTAAGTGTCTACTGGTTTAAGAATACCCTAGAGTGTATTTATTTGTGTCTGTAATGATGCATGAACAGTCCATACCATCGATCATCATTTTATATGCTCACCATAACATTGTTTACTGCCATCATCCTTTTCTCAGGGTAGCGATCAGCACAGACCAGATCGAGGATAAGCATTTGCTAGTCTTAAGACAAAAGGCTCTCAGCTTAAACAAGGTGTAGTTTATGGATACTGGAAATCTGAATCAAACACAGAGGATGCTGGAGAAACTCAGCAGGGCTGACAGCATCTGTGGAGAGAGAAAGAGGATTGAATGTTTTAAATCCAGTTTGGCTCCTCTTCAAAGCCGCTCAAAACTAGTTTGTTACATGATAGCAACAATGGACAAGTTTCATAAATGTGACAGGCATTGTTACAGGGACTATGAGGAAGACCCAGATGGTAGGCCTTACTCCTTCAAGATCCGAAGATGTTGCCCTGCCTGAGTCCATATGACATCATCATAGTGGGTGGTGCTTAAGGCAATCCTCAGCATTCGCCCTTTCAGACTCTTACATCCATAAATAACAGATAAAACAAAGTGCAAATTTCAGAGCATAAAACATATTTCAGACAAATAATTGTCATAGAGTCATAGAGACATAGAGATGTACAGCACAGAAACAGACCATTCAATCCAACTCATCCATGTTGACCAGATATCACAACTCAATCTAGTACCATTTGCCAGCACTTGGCCCATATCCCTCTCAACCCATCCTCTTCATGCACCCATTCAGATGCTTTTTAAATGTTATTTTTGTACCAGCCTCCATCACTTCCTCTGGTAGCTCATTCCATACACGCACCATCCTCTGTGTGAAAATGTTGCCCCTTAGGTTCCTTTTAAATCTTGCCCCTCACACCCTAAGCCCATGCCCTCTAGTTCTGGATTCCCCCACCCCAGAGAAAAGATGTTGTCTATTTACTCTACCAATGCTCCTCATGATTTTAAAAATCTCTATAGGGTCACCCCTCAGCCTCTGACACTCCAGGGAAAACAGTTCCATCCTATTAAGCATCTCCCCATAGCTCAAATCCTCCAGCCCTAGCAACATCCTTGTCAATCTTTTCTGAACCCTTTCAAGTTTCACAACATCCTTCCTATAGGAAGGAGACCAGAATTGAATTGTTTATCCTTAAAACAATTTAAAATTTGGAAACAAGATGCACTGATTAAGAATTTCTGCATGAGATCCATCTATTAATTACATATATAAATATGATAGTGAAACATCAATAGCTGGTTCAACAAACAAAAATTGCTGGAAAATCTCAGCAGGCCTGGCAGCATCTGTGGAGTGAAATCAAAATTATTTTTTTGGGTCCTGTGACCCTTCTTCAGAACCAATGGTATCTAGGGAAGCATGGTGTTTATACAGAAGGTGGTGTGGGGAGGCGATGGGGAGAGTAAACGATTTGTGGTGATAGAACCCAAAGAGAGAATAACACAATTGGACAGACAAAGGAGTGACTAAAGGTCAGTCTGGGGGAATGAACAGCTGCTAATGGGGACTACAGTATTATTGTGTGGCAGCCGCCCATATGATGACAAGGCCTCTTGTGTGGTAGTAGGGGAAAAAGCCTGGGAAAGGTGCCCAAGTCTTAAAATTGTTGAACTCGATATTAAGTCAGAACGCTGCAGTGTTCCCAAATGGAAAATGCGATGTTATTGTTCCAGCTTGCGCTAAGTTTCGCTGGAGCACTGCAGCAAGCCTGAGACAGAGATATTGAGCAGGGAACACAGTGGTGTGTTGAAGTGGCAAGCAACTGGAAGTTCAAGGTCATTTTTTCAGGCAGAACATCGGTGTTGTGCAAAGCAGTCAGCCAGTCTGTGCTTCATTTCCCCAGTGTACAGGAGACTGCATTGTGAGCAGCACTATTGAGTGAAGTGCAGGTAAAGTGCTGCTTCACCTGGGAGGTGTGTTTGGGGCCTTGGGATACTGAGGAGTGAGGAAGTATTACACCTTCTGCAATTGCAGGGCAAAGTGCCATGGCACTGTGGATATATGTTGCGAGTTCTTTTCTCTCTCTTTAGGTTTTTTTTCTCCACCGATCATTTACTCCTCATCCCCATCCTATTTTCTGCATAAAAACCTAGCTTTTCCTAACTACCATCAGTTCTCAAGAAAGGTCACTGGACTTGAAACATTAACTCTCATTTCTCTCCACAGATGCTGCCAGACCTGCTGAGATTTTCCAGCAATTTCAATGAGTATTTTAGAGTTCCAGCATCCACAGTTCTTTTGTTTTTTTGAATAGCTGGTTTCACCCGGTAACACAGAAGGATAAAGCATTCTGGATTCCAAACTTACAATGATTCAGAAAGAAAGTAACATATATCATGAAAACTGTCAAGTCATAGAATCATAGATGTACAGCATGAAAACAGAGCCTTCGGTCCAACTTGTCCATGCCAACCAGATATCCCAACCCAATCTAGTCCCACTTGCCAGCACCCGGCCCATTTCCCTCCAAACCCTCCCTATTCATATACCCATCCAGATGCCTTTTAACTATTGCAATTGTACCAGCCTCCACCATTTCCTCTGGCAGCTCATTCCAGACACGTACCACACTCTGTATGAAAACGTTGCCCCTTAAGTCTCTTTTATATCTTTCCCCTCTCACCCTAAACCTATGTCCTCTAGTTCCAGACTCCCCCACCACAGGAAAAAGACCTTGACTATTTATTGAATCCATGCCTCTCATGATTTTATAAACCTCTATAAGGTCACCCCTCAGCCTCCGATGCTCAAGGGAAAAAAGACCAAGCCTATTCAACCTCTCCCTCTAGCTCAAAATGTTCTTGAATTATTACAAAAAAGCAATGTCGAAATTCATAAAAGAATTAAAACATTGTATGAATGAATTGAACTAAATGTACAAAACCCACAAGTATTTGAATTCCTATTTTAAAATTAATGCTAGAAAGTAAAACACATTGAGCTAAATGGTATCGGAAATAAAATTATGGCCTCAACAATGTTGAAAAATTAAAGATGCGAGTTGTGTGACCTACAAAATAAAAAGGATTCTCTAATGTGCATTAGAGTCATAGAGTCATAGAGATGTACAGCATGGAAACATCGGTCCAACCCGTCCATGCTGACCAAATATCCCAACCCAATCTAGTCCCACCTGCCAGTACCCGGGCCATATCCCTCCAAACCCTTCCTATTACCTTTTTCTTCCATATACCCATCCAAATGCCTCTTAATTGTTGCAATTGTACCAGTCTCCACCACATCCTCTGGCATACATGTACCACCTTCTGTGTGAAAAAGTTGCCCCTTAGGTCTCTTTTATATCTTTCCCCTCTCACGCTAAACCTATGCCCTCTAGTTCTGGACTCCCCGACCCCAGGGAAAAGACTTTGTCTATTTACCCTATCCATGCCCCTCATAATTTTGTAAACCTCTATAAAGTCTCCCCTCAGCCTCTGACGCTCCAGTGAAAACAGCCCCAGCCTGTTCAGCCTCTCCCTGTAGCTCAGATCCTCCAACCCTGGCAACATCCTTGTAAATCTTTTCTGAACCTTTTCAAGTTTCACAACAACTTTCCGATAGGAAGGAGACCAGAATTGTATGCAATATTCCAGCAGTGAGGTGAAAACAATGACTGCAGATGCTGGAAACCAGATATGGATTAGTGGTGCTGGAAGAGCACAGCAGTTCAGGCAGCATCCAAGGAGCTTCGAAATCGATGTTTCGGGCAAAAGCCCTTCATCAGGCATTATTAAAGGGCTTTTGCCCGAAATATTCCAACAGTGGCCTAACCAATGTCCTGTACAGCCGCAACATGACCTTCCAACTCCTCCACGCAATACTCTGACCAATAAAGGAAAGCATACCAAACGCCTTCTTCACTATCCTATCTACCTGCGACTCCAATTTCAAGGAGCTATGAACCTGCACTCCAAGGTCTCATTGTTCAGCAACACTCCCTAGGACCTTACCATTAAGTGTATAAGTCCTAACTAAGATTTGCTTTCCCAAAATGCAGCACCTCACATTTATCTGAATTAAACTCCATCTGCCACTTCTCAGCCCATTGGCCTACATGGTCCAGATCCCGTTGTAATCTGAGGTAACCCTCTTCGCTGTCCACTACACCTCCAATTTTGGTGTCATCTGAAAACCTACTAACTGTACCTCTTCTGCTCGCATCCAAATCATTTATGTAAATGACAAAAAGTAGAGGGCCCAGCACCGATCCTTGTGG
>NC_057710.1:62918781-62979536 GCF_004010195.1 Chiloscyllium plagiosum | reverse complement strand
CTCTTAAGTATACTCCTACTTTCTTTATACTCTTCTAAGGATTGACTCGATCTATCCTGTCTATACCTGACATATGCTTCCTTCTTTTTCTTAACCAAACCCTCAATTTCTTTAGTCATCCAGCATTCCCTATATCTACCAGCCTTCCCTTTCATCCTGACAGGAATATACTTTCTCTGGATTCTTGATATCTCATTTCTGAAGGCTTCCCATTTTACACCCGTCCCTTTACCTGTGAACATCTGCCTCCAATCAGCTTTCGAAAGTTCTTGCCTAATACCGTCAAAATTGGCCTTTCTCCAATTTAAAACTTCTCATTCTCAGGACAAAAGTATAGTCACTGAAAATCCTAAGATTAATTTTAGATTTTAATTTCTGGAATAAATTATCCTGTAGTTTTATCAATTTTGTTGCAACTGGTCAGTTTCTATATAAAAGTAAACCCTGAAAACATTCATAAATCTAAACAGAAAGGGAATAAAATAGGAGATTAATTTTTATTAATATACAATACAATACAGCACAGAAACAGCACTTGGCTACTTATTGTCCATAAGCAGTTTCTATTTCTCTGTTCGCCTCCCGTTTATGTGTCTATCAAGATACCCCTTACACATTGCTAACATTCCTGCTTCCACAATCTCCTCTGGCAGTATACTTCAGAAATCTGATTTTAAATGGTCTGATTCTAAAGATCTATTGTTTGTGAATTACAGTTTGGTAAAACTGCTACAAAGCAAAGTTAAATCCTTTTCAAACTCATTAAAAGTGGCTTGTGGTCATGATTTGCAGAAAATGAAATGCTTCCTGTGTGAGTGCTTGAACACATGTTTGCTATTTGACTCCCTATGTGGGAAAATCTAGTGTGGCTACAAAAGACATTAATGAGGTACAGGAGCTAAAGTGTTCAATATTCAGGTTCTTGTTTGATTGGACCTATAGGTATGAAACCAAAGTAAAATCTCAATAAAAATCTATCGTCAGCTTAAATACCCATTGACAATAATAAAGTGATTTTTTTTTGCCAGGTATATGCCAGTATACTACACACCATTAGGGAGAGTCATACACTGTCAGATAATTGGCAGCACTTCATTTTCGAGCTCATAACGTACCAAGAGAAGCATGAGTGCTGTCCCCAGGGTCTCTTGGGTCTCCCCAGTCCCATTCCCCCTCAATCACACTGAAAGCCAAAATCTCCAACAGTCTGCAAGGCCCATCTTTCATTGACTGCTGGGGCTCATTTCCACATCAATTCCGAGTGTGGCTTCCTGCCACTAAATGTGCAATCTTGCTGTCAACCAGCCAGGCCTGAGGTCAGCCAGACTACAATGTGCAAATGTTCATCTTTTATAGCTCTCATGGATTCCCACAGGTCTCATAAGTCATCTTTTACACACTTGAAGTGATGTAAACTCTCCCAGATTACTCTGGACTCTTTATGAACTGTAAGATTCTCCTCTCCATCAATGCACACACCTCTAGAATAGATGGGACTTGAACACAGGCTTCCTGGCTCAGAGGTAGGGACACCAGCACTGCACCACAAGAGCTCTGAGTGGCTGGTGTATGGACACAAGAACTTCCCCAGTGGCCATCTGGCTGCAGACACTCTCTTGGGAATCCAGCTCCTGATGTGCAGGAGAAATATAATCAAATCTACCTGACCACAAGAGCTGCCATTAACCAAAAAATAGTGTTGTTGAAGATGTGGTCAGGATACCAAAAGAGATTAAAGTTACCATCAGGATGCAACAGTACTATGTTCAAAACTGCACAGAAACAAGATTGAAACTCTTCAAAGGAAAAGCAACATGAGGACAAAAGGGAATAAAGTGACCAGGCTGCGAGCCCCTGCACACCAGACATTCTCATTCTTGCTTCTTCGGTTAGATTAAATCAGTGCACCTAGTTAGCAGTCAAATTCTGAACTTACTTGACTCCTTTGTCCCCATATAAAACAGTCCTACAGTCAGCAAAACATTTCTGTCACAGACACTGTTCATTTGTTTTGAATTCTTGTCATATCTTTTCTCCATATGTGAGAAAACTACTTGCAGCAGGCAAAAATGGACAATCCAGGAAGTGGTACCAACAATTGTGCAACAAAGCAGGGCAGAAGTTTCAATATCAAACAATCTCCTCAACACACGTGCATATCCTTCATAATTGCAACCCTTTCTTCTTTCACTGCTATAATGTGGCTTCCACATAATTAGTGACAGGCTGCTCATATCCCTGCTGTTGTGCAGTGCCATCTGCATTTTGGAACTTCAGAGTCACACACTGTTCAATGTTACTCTCAGTGACATAAAGATAAATCCACTGCTGCTACCAATAAATCTCAATAAGGCCTATATATATATGTATGTGAATAAATAATGGTGGAGAAAGTGAGGACTGCAGATGCTGGAGATCAGAGCTGAAAATGTGTTGCTGGAAAAGCGCAGCAGATCAGGCAGCATCCAAGGAGCAGGAGAATCGACGTTTCGGGCATGAGCCCTTCTTCAGGAATGAGGAAAGTGTGTCCAGCAGGCTAAGATAAAAGGTAAGGAGGAGGGACTTGGGGGAGGGGCGTTGGAAATGCGATAGGTGGAAGGAGGTCAAGGTGAGGGTGATAGGCCGGAGTGGGGGTGGGGACGGAGAGGTCAGCAAGAAGATTGCAGGTTAGGAAGGCGGTGCTGAGATCAAGGGTTGGGACTGAGACAAGGACTCCTCCATCACCAGACCATAGCAACACAACGGCTGGAGGAAGAGTGCCTCATCTTCCGCCTAGGAACCCTCCAACCACAAGGGATAAACTCAGATTTCTCCAGTTTCCTCATTTCCCCTCCCCCCACCTTGTCTCAGTCCCAACCCTCAATCTCAGCACCGCCTTCCTAACCTGCAATCTTCTTGCTGACCTCTCCGTCCCCACCCCCACTCCGGCCTATCACCCTCACCTTGACCTCCTTCCACCTATCGCATTTCCAACGCCCCTCCCCCAAGTCCCTCCTTCCTACCTTTTATCTTAGCCTGCTGGACATACTTTCCTCATTCCTGAAGAAGGGCTCATGCCCGAAACGTCAATTCTCCTGCTCCTTGGATGCTGCCTGATCTGCTGCGCTTTTCCAGCAATAAATAATGGTGCTACTATTTACAGATTAGGGAATATATATATCATACTAATGTTGAACTATTGCATATGGTTCTTTGAAACTTCCACCTGCCTCATGAATTCAATCAACTGTGCAATAATCTGAGAAATATTCCACTGAATGTCAAACTGGAGGAAACAATGGGAGTTGTTCATGAGAAAATGACTGCATCTTCTCCAGATGTAACTGGAAATCTTCTCTTTATGTTACTGAGATTCATTTTACCTTCTTGATTTTAATAATTCTCCTATATGTGATTTTCAATGAACGGGTAATGTAGCCACAATTAATTCCATAATATACAATAAAATTTAAATTGATTTGAATTGAATTAAATTGAAGTAAGTATTCCCCTGTCCATCATGCTAGTGACTCCTCAAATGTTTCAATGATATGAGTCAATTTACCGTCAGTTTTGGGGAAGCTACTGGAACTTATAATCAGAGACAGGGTGACTGAGAAATGGACAAGTATAAGCTGATTCAAGAATGTCAGCATGTGTCAGCATTGCGAAGCTGAGGTCATATCTGACTCATCCAGTCCCACACCACCCTTGGCGTAAGTAGAAATGGGCATTAATATTTCCCTAGTGTCCATATCCCAAGGACAACAGTTAAAACAAAAGACAACATGTCAGATTAAAATATAGGATGTTCAAATTGTAGTTGGATGTAAGAATGGCCAGTTAGAATTCAAGTACAAGCTTTGATAGAACCTAAATTTCTTTTATATTCTTTTCACATTCCCATCGTTCCATTTTGCATCCTTTTATAATATCAATGTTAGTGTATTTGTTTTCAATAAATGTTGTTATAGTAACAGTTTAATGGCAGAAATGAAACCAAATAAAACTGATAACAGTGAAAGTCTTTCAGCTAATAAATCACAATATAAGTATTAATATATTTTCTTTTTAAAACTAGCAGCATATAACTTATTTCTTCTATTCCATTCGTAACACACTGCTGGAAATAGCACGCGTTGATATGAAATGAAAATAGGACTAGACTCGGTTATCACAGTTGTAGTGAAATACTGAATTAGCACATGCTGACTATAGGTTTGCACTTTAAGAATTGCCATTTTGACAGGGTTCTGATGGGTTAAAGTGCTGATGGAATTATGCCCTACCAATCAACCTTCAAGAGGGGAAGGGCAGTAAATAGAATATACCAGCCAGGTTGTTTCAGCTTAATGCCTTTCCTATTATTGTACATTTTCTGACCAAGGAAGAGCATTAGATTAAAATTAACTTCGGAAATGTGCATGTCCAAGTATAACAATAGTCCAAATTCCACAAGATGATTGCAAAGGAAGACAAAGAAATTAGAAAAGTATAGGGTTGTAGGTGAGCCAACAGAGTTAATTAAGTCTCTTGTTGACACATAAGAGTGTGACGCCTTAATAATGAGAGCAGCCACTACAGGGTAGAGCTCATTGAATAGAAGTCAGTTCCCCTCCCCCTCCGTATCAAAAGCGAGTGCAAAGACCAGCAGAGAATAGATCAAAGGTGCTAGTCACTGCCATTACCAGTAAATGCAAAGTCAACATAAAATGCTGTCTTTAAAGTGAACCTCCTCAATTTATTACAGAACAAACTGTGAAGTAATTGAAAAGGCATGTCAATCAGAAGTTTAGATCTGAGAACCAAACTGGGGCTATTACTCAGTTCCCAGCCACCTGAACACAGCTTTAAAGAGTGGTATGGAGGGAGTTGTGGAAAATTGTTGGATTTACTTTCAATTGATAACTGTTGTATCAGATAAAGGCCTGAAATCATGTGCATATATATTTCATTTTTAAACATCTTGCTGCCATTTATGGCATCTTGCTTTACCTAAAACTGGTTGTGCATTTAAAACAACAAACGTTGGAGATCACAGTGGGTCAGACAGCATCCATGGAGAGAAAGCAAGTTAACGCTTCGAGTCTAGATGGCTCTTCATCAGTGCTGACATGAAGTGTGGAGGGTCAGCATTTACGCTATAGTTTGGGATAGGGGGTTGGGAGTAGTGGTTGATGGAGAAAAGACATTGATAGAAGGAAGTGAGGACTACTAATGCTGGAAATCAGAGTAAAGAGTGTGGTGCTGGAAAAGCACAGCAGGTCAGGCAGCATCCGAGGAGCAGGAGAGTCGACGTATCAGCATGAGTCCTTCATCAGGAATGAATCATCAGAAAAGATGTTGATAGTTCAGATTAAGTGAGCAGAATGCGAGATTAACAGAACAATGGCGTGTCTCCTGCCACACCTGAAAGGACAATAAATGGATTGGGAAGTGGGGAGGACGTTATAACAAGTTAAAATAAAGGGAAGAAATGGGCGTTGGTTCACAATTTAAAAGTGTTGAACTCAATATCAAGTTCAGAAGCAAAAACAGAAGTTGCAGAAAAAGCTCAGCTGGACTGGCAGCATCTGTGCAGAGAAATCAAAGTTAATGTTTCATGTCTGGTGATCCTTCCTCAGAATGTCTGCCAGGCCTGCTGAGCTTTTCCAGCAACTTTTCTTTTAGATTAGATTAGATTCCCTACAGTGTGGAAACAGGCCCTTTAGCCCAACAAGTCCACATCAACCCTCTGAAGAGTAACCCACTCAGACCCTTTCCCTCCAACTAATGCACCCAACACTCTGGGCAATTTAGCATGGCCAATTCACCTAACCTGCACATTTTACAACTGTGGGAGGAAACCCACACAGACACAGGGAGAATGTGCAGACTCCACACAGATAGTTGCCCAAGGCTGGAATGGAACCTGGGACCCTAGTGTTGTGAGGCAGCAGGGAAAAGACTTTACCAATGTCCTGTAAAGCCGCAGCATGACCTCCCAACTCCTGTACTCAATACTCTGACCAAGAAAGGAAAGCATGCCAAACACCTTCTTCACTATCCTATCTACCTGCGACTCCACTTTCAAGGAACTATGAACCTGCACTCCAAGGTCTCTATGTTCAGCAACACTCCTTAGGACCTTATCATTAAGCATTATGACCTGCTAAGATTTGCTTTTCCAAAATGCACCACATCATATTTATCTAAATTAAACTCCATCTGCTACTCCTCAGCCCATTGATTCATCTGATCAAGATCCCATTGTAATCTGAAGTAAACTTCTTCCCTGTCATCTACACCTCCAATTTTGGTGTCATCTGCAAACTTACTATTCATATCTCTTATGCTCACATCCAAATCATTTATATAAATGACAAAACGTAGTGGACCCAGCACCGGTCCTTGTGGCACTCCACTGGTCACAGGCCTCCAGTCTGAAAAACAACCCTCCACCACCACCCTCTGTCCTCTACCTTCAAACTAGTTCTGTATCTAAATGGATAGTTCTCCCTGTATTCCATGAGATCTAACCTTGCTAACCAGTCTCCCATGGGATACCTTGTCGAACACCTTACTGAAGTCCACATAGATCACGTCTATCGCTCTGTCTCCATCAATCCTCCTTGCTACTTCTTCAAAAAACTCAGTCAAGTTCATGAGACATGATTTCCCACACACAAAGCCACGTTGACTATACCTAATCAGTCCTTGCCTTTCCAAATACACGTACATCCTATCCCTCAGGATTCTCTCCAACAATTTGCCCACCACCGACATCAGACAAACCAGTCTATAGTTCCCTGGCTTGTCCTTACCACCTTTCTATAATAGTGGCACCAAGTTAACCAACTTCCAGTCTTCCGGCACCTTACCTGTGACTATCAATGATACAAATATCTCAGCAAGGGACCCAGCGATCACTTCCCTAGCTTCTCACAAAGTTCTAGGGTGCACCCCCCCCGATCAGATCCTGAGAATTTATTCATTTTTATGTGTTTCAAGACATCCAGCACTTCCTCCTCTGCAATATGGACATTTTTCAAGACGACACCATCTAATTCCCTATATTCTATATCTTCCATATCCTTTTCCACAGTAAACAATGATGCAAAGTACTCGTTTAGTATCTCCCCCATCTCCTGCTGCCCCACACAAAGGCCGCCATGCTGACTTTGAGAGGCCCTATTCTCTCCCTAGTTACCCTTTTGTCCTTAATGTATTTGTAAAAACCCTTGGATTCTCCTTAACCCTATTTGCCAAAGCTATCTCATGCCCCCTTTTGCCCTCCTGATTTCCCTCTTAAGTATACTCCTACTGCCTTTATACTCTTTGAAGGATTCACTTGATCTATCCTGTCTATACGTGACATATGCTTCTCTTAACCAAACCCTCAATTTCTCTAGTCTTCCAACATTCCCTACACATACCAGCCTTTGCTTTCACCCTAACGGGAATACACTGTCTTTGGACTCTCGTTATCTCATTCCTGAAGGCTTCCCATTTTCCAGCCATCCCTTTACCTGTGAACATCTGCCCGCAGTCAGCTTTTGAAAGTTATATACTCCATCATCCAGAAAGACATCCACCTTCTAGTCATACCCCGTCCTTACTGGGCCCATATGTCACTGCTTTTTGATTACCCTTGGCTCAAAGTCTTGCCATTCCCTATTGGTATTGAGAGGGTTATAGTCACCTCTTGCACATCCCATGGCAGTGATTCAAAAAGCTAGGCCCACTATCACCTTCTCCAGGACATCACAGGATGATCTTGCCAGCAAATCTTATATCTTCGAATTATTTGAAAAAATACTTTACAAGAAGGAGTAATAAATACAGCTACCACTGGCTTTCTGACGTCCTTGCCTCCCTTGTCCAGCATACATCTCATAATAAAATATATGGCTACAGCTTAAATTATTCCTAAAATAATGGCACCCCAAACAATTTGAAGTGATTTCTTGAGTGTATTAAATAGATGTTCACAAAGGGCTCCTCGCTACATTTAACAAGCAAACTCTGAGTTTCAAAAGGACAGGTTTTATCTCAATTATTTAAATTCCTTGCCTGAAGGTGGGTCTGACCCACAATGCCATAATGGATACATTAAAATGGCAGGTCCCAAATGCACTCCAGGACATAAAGAACCCCAAACTGTTAGCACTAGACTGATCCACATTAGCTGCCCAATCAAGGAGTCCAAGTTGCTAGGGCCACAAGTACACTTATAGCCAGCAGTTCAGAATCATAATGGTAGAAGCTCCATCAAATGGCTGTCCAGAAAATCTTTCTGCTCTATTGCCTGCCATAAACACATGATGGAATGATTTCCAAATTTATAGTGAACCTGTTTGGTCACATTATGAACACACCTTCCTTGGCCATCAAGTCTTGAAGTGACACTAAAATCTCAACCTTCTGAGTCAGAGGCAGGATACTACCCATTGCCACCACTATGGTTCCTTTAAACAGAATACTTAAATAAATGTGAATAAGTCACATTTGATCATAAGGAGACAATGGGCCAAAGGCCCTGTTCTGTGTTGCACATTCTTTCTAAGTTCCTATGTTGATTCTCAAGCATATCAACATAGCTCTCAAAATGAGTGGATATCACTTGCATTGGCCGACATACAAAGGCAAAAAGAAGCATTTTAAGTATTCAGCATTCAATCACATTGCCCTATATGTATTTTGAAAAAACACACCACTTTCCTGTTCTGGCATGAGGGATCTCAGACTTTGTCTCAATAAAAACACAAATGACAAAATTATTCAATACGTTCCATGTCAGCACTATCAATGAGCTTACATGGCATTTAATCCTGTCCCGATACAGTTAGCAATGTCATCTTCTCCAGCACTGGCATATCTTGTCTTCCTTAAGACTGCATCTCTGATCCTTTACCATTGCTTATTTAAAGATTATCCCACGCAAAAAAAAGGGTTCCAAAGATGCACAGAGTTGAAGAACTGCCAACTCCACCAATGCACAAGGTGTGATATTAACAGCTTGAACAATAAAAGTTTGCCCCTAATCTTCAGGAATAATAACCCCTTTCTGGAGTTAGTATGCATCCTTCAGAATGCTGGTATGCCCTGTGTTATCAGACAGACTTGCCTCCAATTGATTTTTGGATTCCATTGAGGACACGGAAGTGGAAATTTGCAACAGAGGGAATCCCCATCATTAGCTGCCTCACAGCGCCAGAGACCCGGGTTCAATTCCCGCCTCAGGCGACTGACTGTGTGGAGTTTGCACGTTCTCCCCGTGTCTGCGTGGGTTTCCTCCGGGTGCTCCGGTTTCCTCCCACCATCCAAAGATGTGTAGGGTCAGGTGAATTGGCCATACTAAATTGCCTGTAGTGTTAGGTAAGGGGTAAACATTGGGGTATGGGTGGGTTTCGCTTCGGCGGGTCGGTGTGGACTTGTTGGGCCGAAGGGCCTGTTTCCACACTGTAATCTAAATCTAAATCTAAAATCTAAAGCTGTGTTTCTATCATGGATTTCACCTTATTTGTGGGTAGTCAAGGATTCCCTTTCACACAAGGATTTTAGCAGCATCTCGGTGATTCAGGGAAATCCTGGTCCCAATAAAACCAATGGTCACCCCAGCAAAATGTTGCCAATTGTTATGTCAGAAGCTCAAAACTCTGGAATTTTCTCCTTGAACTGACCTCTGCCCATCATAAAAATATCTTTAAAGACAATTTCCTCAACATTTAGTCGACTACTTTCCCAAGTATTTCTTTTATTCCTGCACAGGTCTGACTCACCAACTGTTAAAATGCAAGAAGGGCATTGTATAAATTAATCGAATAGGTTTATCCCCTCAACTAGTTTTGATCACCTGGATGCATTTTTCAGATATTTCCCCACAAAGTGACCTCACTTTTATTTTTGCCTTTCTATGCTGACCTCATGGTTTCAAAAGGAGTGAAGGGTGTAAAGATTGTGTCACACAAGATAACACAATAATGTGGGAGAATGGTTAGACTACAGAAATGGACCTCTTCTTCATTAATCATTATTTTTACAGGAATTGTTCAGGTCAAAGTAAGGCATCAGTGTAAATCACATGTGGATAATGTGCCTATTTTGAAATGATTCATACATAATCATAATTCTGCAGAGAATTTTGAATGTAATCTCAATTAATTTAAGACTTGGGCACTGGATTGCCAAAATAGATTATCAAAATCTTGTATCATTACTGCAAATTGCTCTCAGACAGAAAGAGTTAATGTTTTAGGTCAATGTTCAAAAGTCATCGAGCTGAAACCACGGACTGAATTCTACCAGTGCTCCAGGCACAGGCTTAGTGGTTTGAGAGACTTGGAAAATGGTGAGGCAAGACACAAAGGCACCACCCTGCCACACTTTACCAGGGGAGGAAAAGGTGGAGAAGTGCCCTCCTACCCAGAGGTCAACTGAGCCACTCAACAGCCAATGACAGCTTCTTCATGTCGCTGCCTATATTTGATCAGAGATCAGTGAGCCCTCGACTGTGTGGAGCCCCTCCCTACAGATCCATGGCTACCCTCTTAAAGGTGAGAGAGGAAGGAATATCGTGGAGGGGGAGGGTGCACAATGCCTACACCCAGAGTAACCCTCACATCCTGCTCTCATCATCACCAGAATAGACAGGCAGGAGGCTGGAAGAACACTGCGGGCCAGGCAGCATCAGGAGGTGGAGAAGTTGACGTTTCGGGTATAACCCTCCTTCATAACTGGGGGTGGGGGTAAGGGGCGCTGCAGATAAAGGGGATGATGGGGGCAGGGTGGTGAAGTGGGGATAGGTGAAGACAGGTAGAGGGTACAACCTGGTTGGTCAGTGGGAGGAATTAATTCGATTGGTGGCTGTGTGCAGTGGAAGGGACAGGGAGGGGCTGGGAAGGGAGCCGGGGGGTGGGGAGGGAGGTTATTTGAAATTGGAAAACTCAATGTTGAGTCTCCCAGGCTGTAGGCTGCCGGGTGAAGATGAAATATTGTTCCTCCAATTTGTGCTTTGGTTTGCTTTGGCATTGGAGGAGGCCAAGGATGGTCATGTCAGAAAGGGAGTAGTTGGGGGAATTGAAATGAGCAGTGACTGGGAGGTTCGGTCAGCCCCTGCCCACCCGGTTGCGATGCTCGGTGAACTGTTCCCTAAGTTTACGTCATCAATGCCAGGACATGCCTCATGGGTCACCCAACAGTTTTGAAAGAGTTTCCCATGATGTCCTCTTTGCTAGGTGCCATTGTTCCCAGTGATGCTGCTGAGCTGCTGGCCCTGCTATTGAGTGGGTCAAGGAGCTCCCTTCAAACAAGGAGTTGGGCACCCATCCTTTAAAAGGGGTGGGTGCCCCCTGGTGATGATTAATAACTTGCCCGGTTGTGAAAAATGTGCAAAGTAGACTGGCAGGAAGCTGGAAGAACCCAACAAGCCATGCAGCATCAGGAGGTGGAGAAGTCAACGTTTCAGGGTCCTGAAGAAGGGTTACAACCGACACATCGACTTCTCCACCTCGCGATGCTGCCTGGCTTGCTGTGTTCTTCCAGCCTCCTGCCTGTCCACTTTGGATTCCAGCATCTGCAGTTTTTTTGCCTCCAACTGAAAATGTGTAGGTCTTAAAAACCGCCAGGTTAGCATTGCCCTCATATTTCAGGCCTGTCGTTGGGGTCCCCTATCATACTGACTAAAATCTGGCTATTAACTAAGATTTTTTTTTATCTCCGTGGATGTTGCCTGACCTGCTGTGTGTTTCCAGCATCATCTGTTTTATATTAGGGACAGTGGCTAACAGACTAGAGCACACTTCTTTGTAACTACACGTTGATGTTCCTGTGTTTGCGGTAACAGTATTGCCACTTTGCTTTCCTCATTGAAGTGCTTCTGTTCAGTTGCCCATTAAGAGGTATAGAACAGACTGTTGGCAATATCCTGGTTGATAATGATGACTAAAGTGGATGCAACAATCAAAACTGACTGTTGCTGCTCCTTGATAAACAGTGTCACATGACCACACTGTCCTGCACTGGAAGTTACTGATTGGCAGTGCACACGTGTGTAGTCACTGGTGGTCTACAGAATGGTTATTAAACTCCTGATTAAAGAACTAAAGAGAATAAACAATTGAAATTTCTTTACAACCGATTTTCTTTTAATTGTGGGTGAGGAGTTAAGGCTAACCGCAAATTATCCTTATCTCCATGGCATTTTAAAAATAAATGGAAATTTGGAACAGTGGCTGGAAAATTCACAGATGCACCTCTCACAACTGTGTTCAGAAACTTGTTTTAGCTGCTGGAAACAATTATCCCCTTAAAACACTGCCTGTACCAGTAACCATATTTTGATATATGAACTGTACTACATTTTTCCAAAGATGTAGGGACAGTTTAAAATAGAAGCAATAAAATATGAACAATTTCAATCAAATTCATGTAGATTAGCTTAAAACAACACAATTGATAGTAGTGCCAAATTTGAAAGATTGAGGCCGACTGTGGTAAAATAAATCTCTGGCCCAATCTTTACTCAGTGATTGTTTTACTCCTGTTGGTATCATTAATGAGGAATACATGCTGCTTTGCTGCAACATACTCCTGAATACAATTAAAGGATAACTGCCTTCAGAGAGTTAATCTGGCAGAACAGTCACAAATTTATGGTGGAGTGAAGCACTTCTGAAGGCCTCCAAGAAGTAGGGTTTCCCTTGTGCAGAGCTCTTTGTGGTTGCATTTTGGCCGCAAGAAGGCCCACTTCAGAGATTGGCCACAGGCTTCAAGCGAGTGGGTTGTGAAAAAGGAATGACAAATCTGTGTGGCACCTCAGATATATACCTTGGCATCAAGGAGCTAAGGAGAAAGAGGACAGACTACCAGGCTCGCTGGCTAAATATTGCTTTGCAAAGTGAGGAAAATGCTTCTTCAGCATCTAGCAGTGCTGTTAGGGAGGGATTTTGACACCAAGACAGTGAAGGAATGTTGCTATAGTTCTGAGTCAGGATGTTGTGTTGCATGGAGAGAAATATGTCTGCGGTGGTGTTCTCATATATCTGCAATCCTTGCCCTTCATTGACCAGGTCATGGGGATGGAAGTTATTGTTGACGAGAACATGGGTGAATTGCTACAAACATCTTGGTGAATAGGGCATATTTCTGCCACTGTGCAGTGTGCTGAAGAGATTGAATGTTGAAGGTTTATGGGTGTCACTTGAGCAGGTTGTTTTTTTCCTGGATGGTGTCAAACATCTTGAGTGTTGTTGGAGCTGCACCCATTCAGTAAATGGGCAGTGTTCCATCACAATCCTGACCTGTGCCTTGCAGGTGGACAAGCTCTGGGCATTCAGGAAGTGAGCAACTCGCTGCAGAATTCCTAGCCTCTCACTTGTTCTTGTTGCCACAGATTTTAATGTGGCTGATCCCATTCAGTTTCTGGTCAATGTCTCAGCTTTCTGATAATGGGGGATTCAGTGATGATAATAGTATTGGATGTTAAGAGTGAGTGGTTAGATTCCCTCTTATTGGAGATGGTTATTGCTGGCACCTGTTTGGTGTGAATGTTGCTTGCTCCTTATCATTTCAAGCCTGGATGTTGTCTAACAAACAGTTTACCCTTTGATTGCCATTGACTTTATGTTTCTCCAGCTCATTGATGCTACACTGGGTAGTGATGTCCAAGGGCAGTTGCCCTCACTTTCCCTCTGGAATTCTGATCTTTTGTCCATGTTTGCATCAAGTTGGTAATGGGGTCAAGAGCTGAATGACCCTGCCAGAACCCAAAAAACACATGTCTGTCTCCTGAGGAGGTCAAGAATAGGTACAATGTGCAACTCATTAACCGCCAGTTCTGATGTGCCACAGCAAGGAACCACAATGACATCCTCAGGAGACAGACACGTGCTGCAAATGACAGGATACCTTTTGTTGTCCAGTACTTCCCAGGAGCCGGAAAACTGCGCCATGTTCCTTGCGGCCTGCAACACATTATCAATGAGGATGAGCATCTCGCCAAGACCTTCCCCACACCTCCACCACTTGCCTTTAAGCAACCACCAAACCTCAAACAGATCATTGTTCGTAGCAAGCTGCCCGGCTCTCAGGACAATTCTATACAACCCTGTCATGGTAGGCGCTGCAAGACGTGTCAGAGTGTGGACATGAATACCACCATTACACGTGGGGACACCTCCCATCATGTACGTGGCAGGTATGCAACTCAGCCAATGTTGTCTGTCTCATATGCTGCAGGCAAGGATGCCCTGAGGCATGGTACATTGGGGAAACCGAGCAGAGACGATGGCAATAGATAAATGGCACTGCACAACAATCAACAGACAGGAGTGTTCCCTCCCATTTTGAGAACACTTCAGTGGTCCAGGACATTTGACCTTGGACCTTTGGGTGACCATCCTCCAAGGCAAACTTTGGGACAGGCAGCAGTGAAAAGTGGGTGAGCAGAGGCTGATAGCTAAGTTCAGTACCCATAGGGAGGGCCTCAACCGGGACCTTGGGTTCATGTCACTTTACAGGTGACTCCATTGCACTATATACATACACAGACACTCCTACACACAATTGCACACGCACACAGACACATACAATTTTTTGGGGTGAATTTGTACTTGTACAGTTACATTGTACTTTATTCAAAAACTGCATGAATCATGTAAGATTCAGTTAATTCATTTTTTAGATTAGAATCAGTCTAAACATTATGGCACAGACAGCAGCACACAGGGGTGTTAATACCTAATACATTGTCTTGGCTGACACCAATCGTTAAAGTTCACTTGAGAATGTAACTTTTTAAAAAAGTTTTGCGATTTGCATATGAAAGAAGTAAAACTAACATGGTCATTCTAACAGATGAGAGACTTAACAAACAATCAAGGTACTTTTCAATGTATAATTTCAGGTACATCACACTGTAAACTTTTGCTATAAATTCTGTGTCTTACAATCTTCTACTCCACAACCACCTGATGAAGGACCAGCGCTTCGAAAGCTAGTGTGCTTCTAATTAAACCTGTTGGACTATAACCTGGTGTTGTGTGATTTTTGAACCAACCATCACTTTGCATTTAGGAAATGCTCTCTTTATTCTTTACCACATAACCACAAACAGGTGGCTCTTGAAGGTCTTTCATACTTCACCTTCATCTGTTCTTCAAAGAATTTTGTACCAACAAAGCAGCAGCCAGTTTTTTTTTAAAGAGGAGAACAATGTAATTGCTGAACCATTGATAATAATTAATAAACTGTTCCTGGACAGCTTTGAAACTTCCCCTTTAAATAAGATGATCGAGGTAAGCAGCCAAGCTTTGTGTTTGACTTGAAAGGTATATGGAGCTTTCTTACGATACAGTTGTATTATGTGCTTTTCAGCTCCTAGTGCAGTCAGACAAGATAAAAAGAAAGGGAAAAAAAAAACACTTGTTGATAGTTTAAAAACCACATCAAAGCTTTAGTACTAAGAAGCCAGGAATAATGTTTTTTTTTAAGTTGTGAAGTGTATCTGATTTTCCAATCTGCAACATCAAAAATGATGTACCATTTCCAAGCTAAAAGAGGTCAGGACAGTCAGAGATGAGTTTTGTGTGAAATCACGAGGCACTGTGAACTTCTCATGCTATCCCTTTGTTTCACAAGGGCTGCATACCTTTGATCGCAAAGGATTTAAAAATCTCCCAGCGTGTTCCTGTCATCTAATTTCACCTTCCTTCTCTTCTATACTTATGTTCTTGAACCTGAGGGTTGGGAGAGGGAAGCTATTAATTTACATCTCGAAAGATAGTGGGAAACCTGATACGCTTTGAAATGCAGAAACTCTGCAAAATAACTCATCTCTGTCTCCCTTAGCATCTCTAATGCTGCTACAGCAAAAGGAATGAATACATTTTTAAACAGCTACCGCTTGTAGTTTGTAAATATATTTTGTAAATATACTTAGGTTTCCATTTTAATAAATATTGTAATGAAAGAAATTGCTGCTAGCTAACATGGGTATCTGATGTGTAAATACGAACTCACTTAACCTCAAAAGTGCAAGTCATCATCAGATAGGGGAGGTGGAAATCTCAGTGTCTTTGTGTAAAAATACATAAAGTGATTCCACAGGCCTTAAATATTCTATGAACTGTACAGAACCAAACAGCTCTAGTGAATATGTATGCACAAAAAGATTTCTTATAAATGAAGTATATTTCTGTCATTAAAAAATGACTCTGCAGGTACGCAAGTACACCCACAGCTCTGGTGTACTGGGTAACCTACAGCAGCTACAGTGGGAACAACAGTTGCACTCCATTCAGTGCGCAACATCAAGTCAGAGCTTGCTGGTTTCATCTGTGCTTCATTGACACCGGATAGGGGCAATGCACCACCCCCTCCCCAACCTTGATGCGTACATGGTCTCTGTGTGCCACCACATGCTGCCCTCGAAACGGCTGTGCTGGTGACGAGACTGTCACACATCTCCCTCTGGAACATGCCTCTGTGAAGAAGGTCTGCAGGGAGGTGCTATGGCCTTTGCCAAGGTTCATCCCAAGCAACTCTTGTGATCCACGGGCTGTTCCCAGGATGCTTTCTGAGACAAACATTGACTGCACCTCAAGGACCATGAACTCAGCGAAAGACGCTCTTTGGTCTGCCCAAAACTTGTTGGTTTTCCAGTGTAAAGAGTTGGCCTCTGCTGACTGTTGCAGTCTGGCACATTCCAAGATCTAGGATTATGTACCGATGAATGTACCAAAGCTTGGGGAAGCTGCCACCATGGCGGAGTGAGGAAAGACCATTGTCGAGGGTCATTCTTCTAAAGTATAACAAGGGTCTGTTCAGTTGCCAGACCTTTGCATTGCCTCAAACTGAACATAAATAGTTACCTCCAAAAGTAGAAAATATCCTTGTGTTTTTGCAACTGTAGAGAAGCTCTGAGAAATGTCAAAATTCCAATGTATTTTTTTCTCTCTCTGTAGATATAATTTAGACTCTTGCATGTACTTAAAGATGATTTTATGAGTCAAGTATATTTTTGAAATAAATAGAAGAATATGCAGATACAGCAAGTAATTACGAAGACAAATGGAATATTAGCCTTTGTTTGTAAGGAGAATGGAATATAAGCATAGAGAAATCTTGCTCCAGCTGTACACAACACTAATGCTGTGATGTGACCGCACCTGGAGGACTATGTAATTTGTGGTCTGCATTCTGAACAAAGAAGGTACTTGCATTGGAACAGTTCAGAGGAATTTGCTTGGTTGGTTCTAGAGATGAAGTGTGTTTGGAGAAATGCATTTATATACTTTGACTTCCTGTTGTCATGTGACCTCTGGTGTAATTTGCTTCCGCATTAGAAGTAGCAACTATGAAACTTGAGGTCAGAAGTGTGAAGCTGAAATCATGTGGATTTTCAGGACTGAAGTGTCAGTTACTGTAAGAAGCAGCAAGGAAGAACATAACATCAGTCCACAACTTTAAATTACTGCACAAGTCAGGATGGTTGTGAATTTTCCAGTCCTGAGCACTGTGGTATTGAAGAGGTCATACATCAATGACAACTCAAATATAGAATGGATTGGAATTTCTTCCAGTATCATTGGCAAAGTGATAATATGGCAGTGGAACTGAACAAGAAATCTCAACAAATAATATCAACAACTCTGTTAATGGTGCTTGGGAAAGAGAGCACAAGCTGTATTTCACCCAGGTCTCACTAATGAGCAGGAAAGTCACACTGGAGAAATTATAAAGATGTTCAAGACAACTCTATTAATGTTACTCATGACTGGAATGTGTTCAACATCAGTGTTCAGGAGAAAAGGGGGAATATTGATCAGTTTGCAATGGTACTGAATTCTTTGGTTTATTTATTACAATAGAGGAGCAATGATTCATCAGGCAAGGGAAGATTATTACAAAGTAACCAGCAGGAGGTTTCCTTGGCCATGTTTGACCATGAAACTTTATGGTATCCGTAGTCAATGTTGAGAATTTCCAGGGAAACTCGCCCCCTACCCCACCCCCACCAACAACAGCATGAATTTGTGAATGATAATTCATGTTTTACAAGCCTGTCAGAATTCTTTGAGGATGTTACAAATAGAATTGATAAAGGAGAATTGGCGAATGTGGTATACTGTACTTAGATCCTCAGTAGGCTTTTGCAAAAGTCCCCTCAGGAGGTTAGAGAGTAAAATGAATGCACATGGTATGAGAGATAATGAGAGTATAGATTAAGGATTGGAAAATAGAAAATGGAGAGTATAAATAAATAGGTTATTCTCAAACTGGCAGGTGTGATTAGTGGGCTACCATAAGATCAGTTCTCGGGTCCTAGTTGTTCATTTTATATGAATGATTTGGATGTGGGGAGCAAAAATAATTTTTACAGGTTTACAGATGACACATAGCTAGGTGGAAATGTAAGTTTTGAGAAAAGTGCATAATGGCTTCAAGAAGATTTGGACAGACTTAGTAGGTAGGCAAAAACATGCCATTAAGAACACAATGTAGTAAAATATGAGGTTATCTATTTTGGTAGGAGGAACTGAAGGGCAGAAAATTTCATATATGATAAGAGATTAGGAAGTGTAGATATACAAAAAGACCTGAGTGTCCATATCAATAATTCAGTGAACTCAAACATGCAGGTGCAATAGGCAATTCGGAAAGGCAATTAGTATGTTCGCCTTTATCTCAAGATGATTTAGGTACAGGAATAGTGAAGTCTTGCTTAAATTGGATAGAATTTTGGTTAAAACGCACTGTGTGCAGGTTTGTTTTCCTTATCTCAGGAAGGCTATCATTAACATAAAGGGGACGCATCGAAAATTCATTAGACTTGTTCCCAGGCTGGTGGGAATGTCCTATGAAGACCCTTTGGGAAAATGGGCCTATGCATTTAGAATTTTAAACAATTAGAGGTGATCTCATTGAAAATTGATAGACATGGTTGATGCAATTAAGATGTTTGCAATGTTTGGGGAGTCTAGCACAATTTTAAAATAAGACAGAAGCCATTTAGGACCATGATAAGGAGAAACGTTTAAAGCAAAATCTTTCAAAGTCCTTCCCCTGGTGATAATGACAGATTTCTAAATACCAATGATGTAAAATGGTATGAGGGTAATGTTGGGAAAAGATGTTGAAGTAGATGATCTACCATGATAGTATTGAATGGTGGAGGCAGCAGACTTGGCAAGCTAAAAGGCTAATCCTGCTCCGATGTGCCTATGTTCCTATATTTTGTAACTTGTTCCTGCAAATGATGGTGAATGTAATTTTGTTATGAATAGAGGAAAGTTTGAAGAAATGTAATTTTATGCTGGATACTTTGACTTGCCATAACCATGTATCTTCTGCAGTAACTTGCCTTCAGGCTTCGCACCCAATGCATCATCCTTAAACGCTTCTGCTAACTCCAACTAGACCCCAGCATCAAGAACATTTTCCCAACCCCACCCTCTCTGCTTTCCGCAAGAACTTGGTTTTCCCTATATCGGGAAGACCGAATGTAAATTCAGGGAACAGTTCATCGAACATCTCAGCCGGGCCTGCAGGGGCTGACTGGACCTCCCAGTCACCACCCATTTTAATTCTCCTTCCCATTCCCTTTCTGACATGACCATCCTTGGACTCCTCTGTTGCCACAATGAACCAAACCACAAATTGAAAGAGCAAAACCTCATCTTCCACCTAGGCAGTCTACAGCCCGCAGGACTTCACATTGAGTTCTCCAATTTCAAATAACCTCTCTTCCCGTCCACTAACCCCCCTTCCCAGCTCCATCCCCTCCCATCTACTCCTCCCTGTCACCAAATGGATTCATTCCTCCCACTGACCGACCAGGTCATACCCTCTATCTGTTTTCACTTATCCCTACCTCACCACTCTACCCCTGCCACCCCTTTATCTGCAGCTCCCCGTACACCCACGTCCAGTCCTGAAGAAGGAATATACCCAAAACATCAACTTCTACACCCTGTGATGTTACCTGGCCTGCTGTGTTCTTCCAGCGTCCTGCCTGTCTACTTTCAATTAATAAAGCAGTAGATGTTAAAACATGTAACATGAAACAAAGGGATTTTCTTATAAGGAAAACTTGAGCAAGTTGGGCCTCGGATTAGTGCAGTTTAGAAGTGAGGTAATCTCATTGAAGCAGGGAAGAATCTGAGAAGTATTCACAATATTGATACTGGGAGGAGAATCTAGAAGTAAGAGGCATAGTTTAAAACTCTCATTGGGTCTCCCAATAACATAGAAATCAGAAGGAATTTATTTTCTTCAAGGTCATATTTCTTTTTTGCAGAGCAATGGAGCTGGACCATAGTTTTTATTTTCATTCAGGAATGTGGGCTTCACTGGCTGAATCAGCATTTATTGCCCATGGCTCAGTGTCCTTGAGAAGGTGGGTGTGAGGTCATCTCTTGAGGCATTGAAATCCATTTCATGTAGGCATTAGGGAAGGAGTTTCTGGATTTTGATCCAGTAACTCTAAAGGAACAACAATGTATTTCCAAGTCAGGATGGTGAGTAGCTTGGAGGGGAATTTGCAGGTGGTGGCATTCATATGTATCTGTTGCCTTTGACCTTCTCAACAGACGTAGTCATGTGTTTGGGAGGTGCTGAGTAAGGAACCTTGGTAAATTTCTGCAGTGCATTTTATAGATAGTAAACATTGCTGCTACTATGCTGTCAGTGGTGGAGGGAATGAATATTTGTGGATGCTGTGCCAATTAAGTGAGTTGCTTTGTCCTGGATAGTCAAGTTTCTTGGATGTTTTTAGAACTGCATTCATCCAATCAAGTGAGGAGTATTCTATCAACCTCCTGACTTAACCCTTGTAGATGGTGGGTGGCTTTGGGGAGACAGGAGGTACTTGCTGCAGAATTCCTAGCCTCTGACCTGCTCTTGTTGTTGCTGTATTTATATAGATAATCCGGAACAGTATCTGGTCAATTGTAACACCCAGGATGTTGATAGGGGAATTCATTGTTGGTGCTACCATTGAATCTCAAGGACCTATAGTTAAATTCAATCTTTTTGCAGATGGTCATTTTCTGGCAGTTGTATGACGTGACTGTTATAAATTGAAAACTGTTTCAGAAATCCTTTTGATGTACAAGGGAGTTACAAGTTATGAGTTACAGTCAGTAAAGTGGACTCAAGACCACAATTAGATCAACTGCAATCTTATAGAATAGAGGAACTGTGTCATTAATCCTGGATTTTTCCTTATAATTGTTATGTGATTTTATGATCTAGCTCTACTGTTGTACTCATGCCTTAATGACACTAAAATGATGTTCAGTAATGTGTCTTTCATTTTGTATAATTCCTAAAGATCTTTCCAAAGCTTGCATTTCTCACAGATAATCTCCAGATGTTTTCTTTGTACTTCCTAAATTTAGTGTTTCTAAAGCAAAAAAAATGTAATCTGCATAACCAGTCATCAATAAGTACATTTGGATAGTGTTTAAGAAACTTTGACCAGTAATCTGAATAGCCAAACTGCTGAATGTTTAATTGGACAATGTGATTCAGAAATATGTATTGCCTCCAATGGTAATAACACTTGTTTTTCTTTATGTATTCATTTGTGGGATGTGGGTGTGACTGGCTGGACAGTATTTATTGCCTGTCCCTAGTTGCTCTTGAGAAGGTGGTGGTGAGCTGCCTTCTTGAACCACTGAAGTCCACTTGCTGTGGATTGGCACATAATCTCTGTGCACATCCACACCAAATCCATGCCACATCATATCCTCCCTTCTTATACCCAGCCCCCATGTGCCTCACACCCCCTGAAGTATTCTATGCCCCTCGACGGGAACAAGACTGTCTTGTTGCAATGACACGGGACACTGGTGAGGCCACTCCTGAATATGGTATGCTAATTTGATCTCCTTATCTAAGGAAGGAGGGAGTGCAGCGAAGGTTTACCCAACTGATTCCTGGAAAGGAGAAAATGAGGACTGCAGATGCTGGAGTTCAGAGTTGAGAGTGTGTGCTGGAACAGCACAGCAGGTCAGGCAGCATCCGAGGAGCAGGAGGATCGATGTTTCAGGAAAATTTCCTGATGAAGGGCTTATGCCCGAAACATTGACTCTCCTGTTCCTCGGATGCTGCCAGGCCTGCTGTGCTGTTCCAGCACTGCACTCTCGACCCTGACCTGTATGAGGAGGGATCGAGTCAGTAAGGATTGTGTTCATTGAAGATTAGAAGAATAAGGGGGAAGTCTTATAGAGTAAAATTCCATTAGGCCTAGACAAGTTAGATACAGGAAATATGTTCCTGATGGTGAGGGAGTCCAAAATCAAGGACCATAGTTTAAGAACAATAGGTAAACCTTTTAGGACTGAGATGAGGAGAAATTTCTGTACCCAGAGAATGGTGAGCATGTGGGATTTACTACCATGGAAAGTGGTTGAGACCAAAACACTATTGTTTTGAAGAAGGAGAGCGATATAGTTTTTGAGGATAACAGATCTTGGGATATGTGGGAGGTTGAGATTAGAGTATTGAACTCAATGATCAGCCATGATCATCATGAATATTGGAGCAGGCTCCAGCAGTTGAATGTCCTAGTCCTGCTCCTCTCTTCTCGGTTTTTAGGTTTACCCAATCCTATGTCCCAGCATACCTCTTCTGTCAATCGATGGCTGTGATGCCATCACCTCAGTTCTTTATAGCTCCTATGCTAAGTTCATGCCAACTCATGACAACACTTATCCACATTCATCACCTTTTACCCATATTTCCAAACCAACCTACCTAGTATTCACCACGGGCAAACATGCTGACGTGAAATATTGTTTCTAACGAAATATCATTATTTTAACAAAAACACTTGGTGAGAAAAAAATACATTGAAAATCTTTCAGCTAATCTCTTATGAAAACAAACATTTATATCCTAAATTGTTTTACAGGTCTGGCCGGTCTTTTACAGCTCTTTGACAGTTTTGACAATTCCAATTTATACACTTATTAGATATGTTTGTGTCTACTTTTCATGATCCCAAGGAGTACATGATCCCACACCAAGTCCACCTAATCATCTCCCGCACCACCACTCCAGTGGCACTCTCAACAATGTTCCCTCTAATCTTCCTTCCTCTTGCACTGTCCTCTGAAATCTGTGTGAGCTGATGGCTTATGGAATTGGGGTCATGCAGTATCATGATGATCAGTGTGCACAGAGCTTCCCAGCCATGATCACACAGCTTAGAGAGAAATTTACCCCTAATGTGTCTCACAACTATACAAACAAGGGTATCTCATCTCTCTAAAGGGCTGTCCAAAATAAATTCATTGAATCAGACCCTCTGTAACTTTTGATTAGATTAGATTAGATTAGATTAGATTAGATTACTAATGTGTCTCACAACTATACAAACAAGGGTATCTCATCTCTCTAAAGGGCTGTCCAAAATAAATTCATTGAATCAGACCCTCTGTAACTTGGTCTACTCTATGCTCATGTTCCAGCCAGAAATGTTATCAAGATCTGATTTAAGTTGAGCCAACTAGCTGACCATTTAAATGGAACTTATGATCCTTGGGGATTTTCTACACTTTTGCAATAATGGAGGGGATGTGTTTCATGGTGAAAATCTAAGTGCGGTTTTCATAAGCATTTTGTAAGAGACAGGCAAATTTGGACCTATGGAAGCTGGTTGGAAGGAAACCTTAGATTTTGAGCATTCCTTGAAAGGTTGGTTTTCTTATATGCATCAAGAAAGAGGTCAGCTGGAGCTCAGTTTCTGAGTGTGTGCACCAGAAGTTTGCATTTGCATGAGGTGTCTCAACAACTGAGGTTGGAGAGTCTTTGATTTTTAATTGAGCGCAGTGTAGGTTGAATAGAAAGCCCCTCTTGAGGCAATTTGCTGGAGGCGATTTACAGCACTGAACTGAGGAAGTTGGAAGAGATAGGGTCTATGGTGATTTCAGTGTTGAGGATTACTGCTTGAATATCATGGTGGAGTAGACAGGTAGAAAAGGTCCAGATTTCTGCATTTTTTTCTCCATTTAAATTTTATTCAGGTTTTTATTCTTGCAAAGTGGACAAGGTGAATTTTTCCTTCATTATGCTAAATCCACATCTGCTATATTTTTGACAACTCACACAACCTATCTACATTCCATTCTTACTACCTTTTGATAACCTATTTATTTACCTATCTTTGTACCATTTGAAAGTGTAGCCACTACACCTTTAATCCCTTCATCCAATTTATTGAGACAGTTTGTAAGTGGTTGAGGTCACAGCACTGATCCCAGTAAACTTCCACTGGTACAGCTTGCCAGCACAATAAACACCGACAATATCCTAACTCTCTGCTTCAGGCTGTTCTCCATGGTAATACATTCTCCAGCATGATGAGCATTTACTTGAATCCTGAATTTTGATATGATATCCTAACCAAATGCCTTTTGGAAATCTAAGGGTGCTATGTCAATACATTTCTCTTTATCCATCTTGTTGCTTCCTCAGAGGATTATCATAACTTAGTTAATATACAATTTGTGCAATGTTTCCTAAAGCACAAATCTTCGATATTTATCCCATGTGTATTTTGAATAATACCTAATCTTGAAGACTAATTGACATCTGAACACTGAAATGTAGCATATGATATGTAAATAAGCAAAAGCATACAGATTAATAATTTTGATCTAACATTACTTCAGTAAAAAAAAGTCCCCATGGATCCATTTACTAATATTAATTGGATATAAAAAACATACACCGCACACCTTACTAAAATGATTGGGAGTGATTTCAATCTAACTCATCAATTATCTTACTGTAGCCAGCTCTATTCAGCCATTTGTAATTCCAGATAATTCTCTTGAATGGGTCATGAGGATACCCACAACATTTACTTTGGGCAGAAAGTTAAACATTTTGATTTGAATGAGCCTCAAACATTACAATCAGCAGTGGCTCAGCCTCCAACAGGTAGGTGAGTAAACAACTCATCAGCATAGTTTCAAGTTGGAAACCCATTGACATCTGTTATCCAGACATCTAACACACTGAGCCGACCAATAGTTGGGATTGCGGGAGATGAAGATCGTACTAGAATTACGACCAAAGTGGGCCCACTGCGGGCTAGGATTTTTTTTGTAAGCTTAGAAGGAACACTCCTACTCCTGATAGACACGTCAATATAAAGGTTTGGACATGCCCTGGGCCATTTTCTGTGCAGCCTTCGACATCTCCTTAAAGAATTTTATTCTATCATAACTGTGGTTTAGGGAGCTAACCACTCAATACAATTAGGCCATGGTGCATGCTCTGTCCATTTCTACTTTGAGTGTGCTATCACAGGAGTCTAACTTCTTTTTATTCACTGTGGTGTGGCCATTACTGGCTAAATCAGCATTTATTGCCCAGCCCTGGTTACCCTTGAGAAATGCTGGTGAGCTGCTTTCTCGAACCGCTGCGATCCACAATGCCATTAGGAAGGGCCTAGGTCAATGCCAAGTGGTCCATTCAATTTAATTCCTTTCTGAGACTCTCTCATGATTAATACAACTAGTAGCTTGCTAGACTATTTGAGAGGGCATTTGAGAGTCAACTATATTGTTGTGGGTCTGGAGTCACATGTAGGTAAGGATAGTAGTTTCCTTCCCTAATTTGTATTCGTAAACCAAATGTTTTAATAATCATCATTAGACTCTTAATTCCCAATTTTTATTCAATTTATATTCCATCATATGGGATATTCAAATCAGGCTCCCAAATGATGGAATATCACTCGGCCATCACCTCCCCAATTCTGATTTAACTAGAAATCTATTGAAGTTCATTTTTGATTCAGAAATGCTGTGGGAAAACTTGAAGAGGGCAGACTCAGAGCAGGACTGAAACAGGATAAAAATGCAGCATTTAAAGTTTAGAGCTGCCACCATCCCGTTTCTCCCGGGCGAACTAAATTAAACAGATTAAATGCACATCGGACAGGAAATGAAAAATTAATGGGGGAGCCATATGGCATGTCTAAACCCATGTTTTTTTTTGGAGATTTTAAAGCGAGAGTGGGTGAAGAAATTATATAGCCAAGCCCAATGACCTGTTATACCCATTATTTCATCCTGTGGTTTTAATTAGAATTGTAGCAGTGACAGCTCTGTGCTGCTGAAGCCCTTGTTTCATGATGTGAAGATCTGGTCATTGCACAAAGTAAAATACACAAGAAAAGAGTTCAAAACAAAGAAAAAAACAAATTAAATATTCTAATAAGGCAGTAAATTGTTCTGTAAAGTCTCAAAGTATATGAAGTACAAAGTACAGAAGTAAGATAGTAGCATACTCATCTTCAGCCTTTTGTAAAAGTCTCATGAATTATTGCTACTCTTGACCTTACCATCTGCTTAGTTAAGTTTTATTGCATTATTTTTCCATGTAAGTGTGTAAAGGAGGATACAAATGTAACTAAGTACTAATATATGGTGGTAATTAAGGAAGGGGCAGCGCAGTCTATTTTAGTGCTTTCTTTCCATTAATGTACCAAAACCTGCTCCTGCCAAACATTACCTTCATCTGCCCTTCATTTAGACATTGCATGTCTTTAACATGCTAAGCTTATTGCTTATGTATGGTGAAGTGAAAGGAATAACTGCTTATGATAACTAGCTTGCTGTCTGAACTCAGTGAGTGTAAAGTCAAGTTTAATTATAATATAGAGTGCAAAGTCTTGACCCCCATCTCCCACTTCAGTTTAAGGTAAACGACTAGTGGAGAATAACACAATGCACATGTTGTGACAGGAAGCAGCTGTCCCAGTTGTAGCTGCTTGCCCTATGTGAGCTTTACAAGGAGTTGTAAAACACCTTGTCAGAAAGTTCAATAACTAACTGTCGCTGTAGAGGTGCCAGTTCAGAAGGTGCCTGCTGGATTGAACCGGAATATGAGAAATCTAAAAACATGTTGTAATCAGGCTTTTCAGCTCACTGAATTGATCAAAATTTTCTCTGTCAATTTAGATTATGGTGAGAGGATACTCACTCAAATACCCTCAAAAGGTATGTGACCCAATGAATGCATTCTATGGGTAACAACTAAAGATTATGAAGTTATCCTATTACCAAGTCATTTTGTCAAACATACAACTCAATAATATGTTTAACATGTTACTGAATGTCACAAAACTATTAACCTGATATTTTTCACAACATACCTGTAATTTGTGTGCAGCTGCTTTTCAAGTATTGCTTATTATTGTTGGTTTAGGGCTTGTTTTGATCATGTTCACGAAACATAAAAACACCAATGGTTTTCATAGACACATCACAGTTATTCCACAGACAACACAAAGACAGTTTTGCCCTGATTTTGTAACTGGATACAGAGTTGAAAATGAGCTCTGAGATCCAAAGAACAGGTGTCCCAATACCTCAGGAACATAAATGTTGAGTTGTAAACTGAGAATTTTTAAAAAATACTTTCCCAGAATAATCTTTAATTACCTTTTTTAGACAATGGAGATAATCAGTTCGCCTGAGGCTAATGCCTCAGCCTTGCCTTCCAGCCTTGCATTATTTTACAATTCAAAATTGAAGTACATTGTCCGCAATGGAAAAAAATAGGTTTTTTGTTCCCAGGTGCAATTTCAATCTTCTGGCACCTGATTCTCCGCTCATGCACAAAGTTAATTAGTCTAACTAAATCAATTTTACTTTTCTCTTTTTCTGGAGCTGTACATATTCTCTGTGTGATCCATTTGCTGAACATTTGGTTCCAGTAAGGTTTTGGACTTGACCTTTACACTTCATGCGGTTAACCAGCTTACTCTATAGATTTCCACATGACCCCTTGTTGCTACATAAAAGTAACAGAGGATTCCTGTGGAATAGAAAAGTCAGGGATTTAAAATACCAAAAATATATCGTAAGGGAGACAATATGGAACCATTTCTATGTTTCAATATGGCCAGATATTCAGCCTACAATCCCTATAAATATGGCACCTCACGGAGAGCACAGTATTGGGAATTAAGTAAGATCAGTTTTGATTTATGAACCCTAAAGCTATTTTGATACTCAGAAGTATGAAATGAAATATAACTATTAATCTGTTGAATGTTGAAGGGGAATAGATTATGCAAGGAGAGGCATGTGGAAACTCTCCATATTTTACACCATCCATGCATATATATACCCATATTTCACTTCATCATTTCCTACAGAAACTCAACAGGGGTGTAAAGTACCCACTGTACCATGATGTCAAACCATAAAAACACCATATAAGACCTTCTGCAGATTTCCAGTTCCATCAGCTAGTTTGTTGGTTTAGTCAACAGTAAACATGTTGCATCAAGTCATAGACCAATAGCACAGGAAGTGGAGGGCCTGAATAGGGAAGGTGCTGTTGATGAGGCTTTGTTGAGTCGCAGCAGTGTATCTTGTAAACAGCACTCACAATGACCACTGTGCACAGTTGGTAGAAAGAGAGAATGTATAACTGGTGGATAGTGCATTGCCTTGTCCTGTATAGTGTGAAGCTTCTTCATAGAATCTTATAGTATGGAAGCAGGTCATTCAGCCCATCAAATTCATGCTGACCCTCTGAACAGCATCTCACCCAGAACCCAACCCCCACCCTATCCCTATAACCCTGCATTCCCCATGGTTAGTCCACCTAGCCCACACATCCCTGGACACTATGGGAAATTTGGCATGGCCAATTCACCTAACTTACACATCTTTGGACTGTGGGGGGAACTGGAGCACCTGAAGGAAACCCAAGCAGACACAGTAAGAATGTGCAAACTCCATGCAGTCAGTCACCCAAGGGTGGAATCAAACCCAGGTTCCTGGCGCTGTTGTGATGATGCTGTTGTTCTTGGGTTTCTTTTCAGAGAGGTTGTAAAAAACACAGACTCTGAAAAGTCTAAATTGAAGGGTTTTAGGGCCAAACTGATTATAGCTAACAGATACTGTCTCAGGCAAAAGGCTTTTAAGTTTTGAAAAAACAAATCTTGTGCAATGAAAGAGGAGTTGCCAGTTCTCCCAGTTCGGCATCTCTATGGTTTTTAGCAGGGTGTTGAAAAAGCTGCTGCACCCAAAGGAGCAGGTCCATGCTGATCTCTTTCTGACTTCTTCCAGAAAGACCCTGTGTTTGATTTTACTTTTTGTCCTAAGGAGTGTTTATGGGGATTGTTGCAAGTATTGAGAACAGCACCATTAAGTTAGGACAATCTATTGGCTTTTCAGTATTCTGTTCTTTTTTATCTGTTTCATTCAGTAATCTTGTAAATAAATGTTGTTTTTTTTAAAATAAAGCAGGTTGATCAGCTGCATCTCTCCTGGAATATCCACTGTACACCTACTTAAAACAGCTAGCAAAGTTAGGTTCTGGGCTACTTTTTTGAAATGTTTTGAGGGGGTCTGGTCTGGTCCATAACACTAAGGTAGCATTGTTAACCAATGAGCCACCATACTGCCCCTTAAATTACGTTGGAGCTGCATTCACCCAATCAAGTGGGATGTATTCTATTGTGTGCTAAATTGTGTCTTGGAGATTGTGGACAAGCATTGGAGAGACAGGAGGTCTCACTGTAGAAATCTCAGCCTCTTCACTTATACACAACATATTTTTATGGCTGGTCCAGTGGTAAACCCCGGCATGTTGCTACTGGAGATTCAATGATAGTATTACCATTGATGGAGATGGCTAGGTAATCTCTGGTTGGAAATGTTATGGCCTACTTGTTGCCAGGTAGAAATATCTGCTCTGCAGCAAATTCTGTAGGACAGGTCTACACTACTGTTGCTGGAATGTTGTCAGGTCCGCTATACTGTGCAGTATCCAGGGCCTTCAGCCATTTCTTGATATCATATGGAATTAATCAAATTGGCTGAAAAATGACATCTTTGATTCTGGAGACATCCAGAGCAGACTAAAATGAATCATTCACTTGGCACTTCTGACTGAAAAATGTTGTAACTCTTCATCCTTATACCTCGAATTAGCATGCTGGGCTTCCCCAGTGTTGATGATGGAGATATTTGCAGAACTTTATTCTTTACTGGTCTATAACTGTTCATAATTGGATGTGAGAGAACTTCGGTTTAGATCTGATCCATTGTTCATGTGATTGCTTATCTCTGTCTATTGCAAGCTGCTGCTTCTGTCTAACACATCTGATGAAGCTTCACCAGGTTGACACCACATTTTAAGTATATCTTGAGCTTCTCCTGGTATATCTTCTTGCACTCTTCATTGAACCAGTGTTCATCCCCAGACTTGATGGTGATGGTAGAGTGGACATTAGGAATGGTGATGAACAAATAAACAATGAATAGGAGGCATAAGCTCCACAAATATCCCTATCATCAACATTGGGCAAGCCCAGTACATCAGTGAGGGTTTATGCCAAACATGAGGTTATAGGTTATGGTCGAATACAATGCTGCAGCTGCTGCTTCTAATGTCCAGTAGCACCTCTTGGATGCCCAGCTTTGAGCTTCTAGATCTGAAATCTATCCCATTAAGCACAGTGATTGTGCCACACAATACAAATAAATGTATCCTCGATTTGAAGATCGAGCTTCATCACAAACACTGTGCAGTAGTCACGGGCTCTTTGATACTGTCATGGACAGATAAGTCTGCAAGTGGAAACTTTGTGAAGGCAAGGTCAGGGGCAGGTTTCGTAATTCTTTCTGTTATGCTACAGACCAAGGTGAACAAAATTTGCAAAACGTATGCTTGAGAGCAAGTAGTCTGAACAAAAACTTCAAAGTGAGGACTTCATGCCATGTGACTTCATGTGGATTTCACCAACTTTAATCCAGCTGTAGAAACCTCTAAGCATTTCTACTAATTCAGTAGGAATCAACCAACAATAAACCTGAAAGTAGCTAAGTTAATCCAAGGGATGGTATTACCATTAGACTATTAATCCAGGTATCCAACCAGTTATGGAGATCCAGGTTCAGATCATAGTAGATGAGGGAGTTTAAATTAATAAAAATCTGGAATGAAGAATCTAACAATGACCATGAAACCAATGAGAAAACCCATCTGGTTCACTATTGTCCTTTAGGGAGGAAAACTTCTATCCTTACCTGGTCTGACCTACATGTGACTCCAGACCCACAGCAATGTGGGTTGATTCTTAACAGCCCTCTGGGCAACTAGGAATGGACAATAACTGCCGATCCAGCCCATATCTTATGAATGAATAAAAATGAAAATTCCTTGAGACCAGACTTGGATGTGGATGGCAGGGTGGGGGAGGGGATCTGGTATGAATACAATCAGGATATGGCCCCTATTCCCTCTCTCTCCAAAGTTCTTTTACAGAGTAAAGCTTCACTGCCATTTCTGACCTCTTGCTTCAGAATTTAAGAATCTAAGAATCCCTGAAGCATGGAAGAAGGCCATTCAACCCATCGGGTCCACACCAATTCTCCGAAGAGCATCCCACCCAAACCTCCCCTCACCCCAACCTATCCCTGTACCCTGCATCTCCTATGGCTAATCCACCTAGTCTGCACATCTGTGGGGGGCACGGTAGCACAGTGGTTAGCACTGCTGCCTCACAGCACCTGAGACCCGGGTTCAATTCCCGCCTCAGGCGACCCACTGTGTGGAGTTTGCGCGTTCTCCCCGTGTCTGCGTGGGTTTCCTCCGGGTGCTCCGGTTTCCTCCCACAGTCCAAAGCTGTGCAGGTCAGGTGAGTTGGCCATGCTAAGTTACCCGTAGTGTTAGGTAAATGTAGGGGTATGGGTGGGTTGCGCTTCGGCGGGTCAGTGTGGACTTGTTGGGCCGAAGGGCCTGTTTCCACACTGTAATGTAATCTAAAATTTCTAGGCACTGTGGACAATTTAGCATGGCCAATCCACCTCACCTGACATCTTTGGACTGTGGGAGGAAATCAGAGGACCCAGAGAAAACCCACATAGACACAAGGAGAAATGATGCATCTGCAGACATGTTCTCTGGATTTGCTATTCTGAAGATTAAACCACAACTTATGGTTGATATTACCTAGTCTCTTTTGTGAACTCCTAACAGCCGCAATGATGCAGTCTCTCAGTCCTTTCCAGTCCGGACATGTCCATTGCATAATTACTCCTCATATTGCAAGCTCGCCATCCCTGCAAGCATGTTACTTTCTTGCATGCAAATTTGAGATTGAAAATGTTTGAGTTGCCACCAAAAAAAAATTATTTGTAACAGAAACTGCTGCAATGCAGCTACAGCAACTTTCTATTCACATTGGAAGAATTTTTGCAGTGTGTGTGATAGTTCTTTCTTGAAGGTTTGATTTTTTTTTTAAGAGCTACACCTTTTTTTTAGTTAGTGTAATTTTACTGACCGGAATATATTGAGTTACTTTAAATATTCCTTTTGAGTTGATTTGATTTATTACCATCATGTGTAACAAGACACAGTGAAAAGTGTTGTATTATGTGCTTTACAACAGATCATACTGTACAGATATATCAGGGTAACAGAACAGAGGGCAGGATCATTGTTACAGCTGCTGAGAAGATGCAGAGAGAATTCAGCTTCAACATTAACGAGGTCCATTGTTCTGGAATCTTGTACATGTACAAGATTCAGGACATTCCACCAGTGATCAGGACATTCCCGCAGTGATCAGTACATTCCCACAGTGATCAATACATTTCCGCAGTGGTCAATGCATACTCGAGGATACATTAAACTTTTATATCTTCTACCTGACAAGAGAGGGTAGAATTTATTGCTGATTGTAAGTATTTGTCAACTGAACCTCATCAAAAATGATGGCAAACCTCCCTTACAAAATACACACATGGTCAAACTAGATGGCTTTAATTATGATAATAAATAGAAAATGTTTTTGTTTGAAAAAAAACTGCAACTGTCATACATGTAAAACAAACTGAAATTAACAGCGCTCAAATAATAAGTTAGAACCAGTAAGTTCCTATGGTAAAGCAAATAGCATGCACTCGGTACTTGTCCCTGTGGAATATGCGCCTTAAGGAGAGCAAAGATAATTTGAAAGACCGTTAGCTAAAATTGTTATTACCCACTCAATGTCTTTTCTCATGAATTCAACTGAAGTTTATTACTTGCTTGCAGTTGATTGGAATTCCTGGAAACTATAAATACATGAATAAAGAAAATCACATTGTCAGTGTATAATTTAGTTTATGTGCTATCTGCATCTAATTTATCAGCAGACAAGCAAATCAGCAGGTTAAGTACTGCAAATGGTTCACTGAATATTTATCGAAAACACAGCAAATCAATCCATCAGGTAACCAATGAACATGTCGATTTGTGGAACCTGAGGATGAATCTTTTTTTAGTTTCATTTTGTCTTTAATGAAAATCTGTTTTAAATGATTGTTTTATAATGCAAGTTACATAGTACCATTATCTGAATATGTCCCCCAATTCATTATCAGAAATCCGATACGTGGAGTGCTTCTATTCTTCCTAGCACAAAGCAAATTCTTTAAAAATGAAACATTGAAATTCAACCAAATTTGCAAGTAGTGTAATCCGCAGACAACCAGCTCAGCATGGGAAAGCAGAGCAGGAGACTTTCACTTTATTCTGGTTTGCACCAGGGTGGGAATGGGGCCTCAAATTACATCCATCTCTTGGTGTCTGTAAATACTGAAGTGGCCAGATGTGTTGAACTAGAATGCAGATTTGGATTTTTGTAAATTTGTTATTGTCTATTATGCCAAGGAATAAACAGGGGTCATTTTTACCTTGTTATCAAACCATTTACATCTAACAAAAACAGGATAGTAGCAGAAAAAAAAGCACATGGGACACATGATGTTTCGGTTTTCAGGCAGCCCTCGGTGTTGGTGCCCAAAGTTTCTCAGCGTAGCCATGATAAAGATATGCCAATATCATCATTTGCTTTTAATTGGCACCCCTTAAACCATTCTCACATTGCTAGCTCCTAGTCTGTATCCACAAGATGGTACATGTTCAGCCAGCACCTCAGTTATTCCCTGGTAAAATGCTGAAAGGCCTTGGGAGATATTTAGTTTGAATTGCGTACTTTTGTTTTGCTGCTCTACTGATAAATAGCATTGTGAAATCTCAAGGGGCAACTGGTCTTGCACTTTTTTCTTAATAGAATCCTTCTGGCATGACCAATCATAGCAGCCGAGGTCACTGCAGCCTGAACTCCCTTGCCTCAGGCTCCTTTCAGGTTGTCACAGTGAATATCAGTAACTCCAGCCAATCTGCAGTACATGTTTGTATTAAGCAGGTGACTGAGGTCATGCTTCTTAAAACTTTCTTAAAGCTTTTTTGCTGTAAATTCTGTGTCTTGCAATTGTGTCCTCCACAACCACCTGATGAAGGAGCAGCGCTCCGAAAGCTAATGCTTCCAATTAAACCTGTTGGGCTATAACCTGGTGTTGTGTGATTTTTAACTTTGTACACCCCAGTCCAATACCGGCATCTCCAAATCATTCTTAAAGCAAGCACTTCTCTCCCATTCCACAATCCGAAGAAGCAAGCTTGACAGATTGCTTTGTACAGATTGCAGAGTTCCCCACAAACAGGCCCCAATGTCTCCAGGTATATTACACTTTCAGGTCTCATTATACAGCCCACTGCCTTCCTGAGGAGAAATTGAGGACTGTAGATGCTAGAGATCAGAGTCAAGAGTGTGATGCTGGAAAAGCACAGCAGGTCAGGCAGCATCCAAGGACCAGGAGAATCGACGTTTTGAGCATAAACCTGATTCTTGATGATAGCCTTTGCCTGAAACATCGATTCTCCCGCTCCTCAGATGCTGCCTTGATCTGCTGTGCTTTTCCAGCACCACACTCTCGACTGCCTTCCTGCAGCAGTGTCAAGGGGATGGAAGGAGTCTACGGAAGGTGTAGTTGAGAGTATGTGTGATACTTTGGATGAGTGTCAGTCTAATAGTTATCCAGAAGTTTGATTTTTAAAAAGTCTAACATTTCCTTGGTACCAATGTAGTTAACTGTAGCTGCACATTCTGAATTCCCAGAATCAAGTGGATACTGTGGGAGGGTTCCAAGCAAAGGAGAATTGCCCAGCATTATTTTTAATTACCAGGGCAATCCCAAGGAGTCTGTATAACTGGGGATTCCACAGGGTCCCGCTGTATAACACTAACAGCCTGGCCATTAGAAACTAGGAGCCCATTAACTACAATATTCGTAGCAAAAAGGAGTGAGTGCTTCTCTCCTGATTGCCATCGATGGCCATTTGATCGCTTGGATAATGTCAGTACTCAAGCTGTTGTGCTTAGCAGAAAAAAAAAGGTGAAGACTGATATCTTCCTCCCTTGCGTGGTTCAGACTTGGCACTATCATTTTGTTCATATTCATCTCGCCGACTCAGTCAAAGAAATTTAGATTGCGCAGATGACCTTGTGATAGCCATCTAAGCGAGAACTTTTCCCCTTGCAGAACATATGCTTTCAGAAGACTTTTGGTCAAATATAAACCGTGGCAGCTTTGTCCAAATCTTTAGAAAACACTTGTCTCTGCATTGCATTTGAACTCCCAACAAGCAAAGAACTCCTTGTGTGCTCCCTACTACACAACTGAACACGCAATTTTCCAAATTACCTTGGAGTGGTTCTGGATTGTAGTTTATCAAACCGTCAACATCTGAAGAAAACTCAAGCCAAGATAAAGACCAGACTCAATTTAATCAATTTAATCCACAATTTAGCTGGGACCAGCTGGGCAGCAGATGTTCACACCCTGCGGACAGCAGTCACCTAGGTCCTTGTTTACTCAGTAGCGCAGCAGTGTGAGCAGGAAGTGTACATACCAATCTTGAGGCCATGCAACTGAATCACAGGAGGGCTGCAATAGTCTGCCTCTCTGTCCTTGCCTTACCCATATCTTGTCACTATGATTCAGAAGAAAAGCAACAATACTCCAACAATAAACAAGTAACTCAGATCTGCCTGTTAATGGAACAGCCCAAAATCTCATAATCTCAGTACTCTATAGCACAACCTCAAAAGGCAACAGGAAGTGCAGGGATCCCCTGTGGCCGTTCCCCTCAATAATAAGTATGCCGTTTTGGATCCTGTTGGGGGGGGGAAGCTGAGCGATGTACCAGGGGAAAGTTGTAGTGGTCAGGTCTGCCTGTTAATGAAACAGTCCAAAATCTCATAGCCTCAGTACGCTATATGGAGGTCCTGGGCCTCCTTCACCGCAACTCCCTCACCACCAGACGCCTGGAGGAAGAACGCCTCATCTTCCGCCTCGGAACACTTCAACCCCAGGGCATCAATGTGGACTTCAACAGTTTCCTCATTTCCCCTTCCCCCACCTCACCCTAGTTCCAAACTTCCAGCTCAGCACTGTCCCCATGACTTGTCCGGACTTGTTCTACCTGCCTATCTCCTTTTCCACCTATCCACCCTCTCCTCCCTGACCTATCACCTACATCCCCTCCCCCACTCACCCATTGTACTCTATGCTACTAGCCACTATAGTATAACCTTAAATGACGAAGGCTGTGGGCAATAAACATTTAACTCCTTTATTGCTACTAGTTAATAATTAGTTAATTATGCACTAAATATGCCTTACCATATTGGCTTAAAATTTGATCAAAATGCTTGATTATCAGATTCAACATAACCTTCTGTTGCACACTGTAATGTTGTAATTGATGGTTGCCTGTATACAACACAGAAAAGTACAGCAAAGGAACAAGCCCTTCGGCCCATCATGTGTCCCCACTGACTTCATCTGCAGGAAGTGCTCCCAACTCCAGCTCCTCAGAAACTGCATTAGGCAACTGGAGCTGGCGCTGGATGAACTTCAGAACGTTCGGGAGGTGGATGGGGTAATAGAGAGGAGTTACAGGGAGGTACTCTCATCTCAGGTACAGGAAAAAGGTAGATGTGTTACGGTCGGGGGCAAAAAGGGAACAGGCAATGCAGGGATCCCCTGTGGCCATTTCCCTCAATAAGTATACCATTTTGGACACTGTTTGGGAGGTGGTGGTGGGGGGGAGGGGGGGGGGGGGTTACCTACCAGGGGAAAGCTGTAGTGGCCAGCTCTCTGGCACTGATCCTGGCTCTGTGGATCAAAAGGGAAGGTGGGTGATTAGAAAACAGCCAGAGGTAGGAGACTCAATACTCTTAGTTAGAGGAAAGGACAGCAGATTCTGTGGTCTCGAAGGGGACTCCCAGAAGGTATTTTGCCTCCCTGGTGCCAGGGTCCAGGGTATCTGTGATTGAGTCTACAAGATTCTGAAGGGGTAGAGTGAGCAGCCAGAAGCCGTGGTGCACACTGGCACCAATAACATAGTAGGAAAAGGGAGGAGGATCTAAAAAGTGATCTCAGGGAGTTATCTTGGAAGCTAAAATGCAGGATAAACAGAGTAGTAATCTCAGGATTACTACCAGTGCCACGTGCTAGTAAGGTGAGGAACAGGGAGTGAGTGAAGCTAAGCATGTGGCTACAGGGCTGGTGCAGGAGGGCGGCCTTATGTTGATCATTGGGGTATCTTCTGGGGAAGGTGAGACCTGTACATGATGGAAGGGTTGCACTTAAACTGGACCAACATTCTGAGCGGGAGATTTGCTGGAGCACTTCAGAGGGTTTAAACTAGTTTGGCAAGGGGATGAAAACCAGATCTAAAGATCAAAGGAGAGGGTGGTTGTTGAACGGACAGAAATAGAATGCAGAGAGTCTATCAGGAAGGATACATAGTTGATAGGGCAAAGGGATGGGCTAATGTGTGTCTGTTTCAATGCAAGAAGTGTCGGGAATAAGAGTAATGAACTTAGAGCATGGATCAGTATTTGGAACTAAGATGTTGTGGCCATAACAGAGACATGGATTTCATAGGGACAGGAATGGTTGCTGGATGTTGCAGAGTTTAGATATTTTAAAAAGAACAGGGAGGGGTGTAAAAGAGGAGGGGGAGTAACATTATTAATTAGAGAGTGCATCACAGGTGCAGAAATGGAGGTTGTTGAGGAGAGTTTGTCTACTGAGTCAGTATGGGGGGAAGTCATTAACAGGAAAGGAGCAGTCACTTTATTGGGTATTTTCTGTAGACCTTCCATTAGCAGCACAGATTGGACAGCAGATCTTGGAAAGGTGCAGATGTAGCAGGCTTGTTGATGTGAATGACTTCAACTTCGCCAATATTAATTGGAACTTCCTTAGTAGCAGATGGTCTGGATGGAGCTGATTTTGTCAAGTGTGTCCAGGAAGGATTCCTGACTCAATATGTGGTAAGGCCAACAAGGGAGGAGGCCATATTGGATTTGGTGCTAGGCATCTAGTCAGGCCAGGTATCAGATCTCTCAGTGGGAGAGCATTTCGCTGGCAGTGACCACAACTGTGTCACCTTTCCCATGGCCATAGAGAGGGATAGGAACAGACAGTACGGAAAGGTATTTAATTGGAGAGGGGAAATTACACTGCTATTAGAAAGGTGATGTGGTATATAAATTGGGAACATTTTTTCCAAGGGAAATGCACAACAGAAATGTGGAGGCTGTTTAAGGAGCACTTGTGCGAGTGTTGGACAACTTGTCCCACTGAGACAGGCAAGGAATGGTAAGGTGAAGGAGCCATGGATGACAAGAGAAGAGGACTTCTCATCAAAAGGAAGAAGGATCTTACTTAAGGTTGAGGAAGCAAAGATCTGGCCCAGCTTTAGAGGATTACAGGGTAGTTAGGAAAGAATTGAAAAATGGACTGAGGAGAGCTAGGAGGGGGCACAAAGAAATCTTGGCGGGAAGGATGAGGGAAAGCCCAAATGCTTTTTACACTTCCATAAGGAATAAGAGAATGATCAGACAGAGGGTAGGGCTGATCTGAGATAGTGGAGGGAACTTGTGTCTGGAGACTGAAGAGATAGGGGAGGCCCTAAAGTTGTTTTTTGCTTCAGCGTTCACTAGAGAAAGGGACCTTATTGATAGTGAGAACACGATGGACCAGGTTAATAGGCTTGAACAGATTGATATTAAGAAGGTAGATGTGCTGGAAATTCTGGGAAACATCAAGATAGATAAATCCCCAGCGCCAGACCAGATATATCCAAGGTTACTCTGGGAAGCGAGGAATGAGATTGCTGAGCCTCTGGAGATGATCTTTGCATTCTCACTTTCCACGGGAGTAGTACCAGCTGATTGGAAGGAGGCGAATGTTGTTCCTCTGTTCAAGAAGGGAATAGGGAAATCTCTGGGAATAACAGACCGGTCAGTGTTACATCTGTGGTAAGCAAGGTACTGGAAAGGATTCTGAGAGATAGGATTTGTAAATATCAACTTGAGACAAGTTGACGAAGGTCGAGCAGTGGATGTGGTGTATACGGATATCAGGAAGGCATTCGATAAGGTTCCCCACTGTAGGCTCATTCAGAAAGTTAGGAGGTATGGGATACAGAGAAATTTGGCTGGCTGGATATAGAATTGGCTGACTGAAAGAAGGCAGCGAGTAGTGATGGAAAGTATTCTTTCTGGAGGTCAGTGACCATTGGTGTCCCACAGGGATCTATTCTTGGTCTTTGCACTTTGTAGATTTTATAAATGACTTGGATGAAGAAGTGGAAGGGTGGATTAGTAAATTTGCTGATGACACCAAGGTCAGAGGTGTTGTAGATAGTGTTGAGGGGTGCTGCAAGCTACAACAAGACAAGGATGCAGAGCTGGGCTGAGAAGTGGCAATTAGAGTTCAACCTGGATAAATGCAAAGTGTTTCATTGTGGAAGGTCGAATTTGAATTTGGATATGAATGCATTCAATGCAGGGTTAAAGACAGGATTCTTGGCAGTGTGAAGGAACAGCAGGTCCATGAAAATAGATCCCTCAAAGTTGCTCCCCAAGTTGATAGGATTGTTAAGAAGGTGTATGGTGTTTTGGCTTTTGTTAACAGGGGGACTGAGTTGAAGAGCCCTGAGGTTGCAGCTCTATAAAACCCTGGTTAAACCACACTTGGAATATTGTATCCAGTTCTGATCACCACATTATTGGAAAGATGTAGGTGCTTTAGAGAGGGTGCAAAGTGGATTTACCAGGATGCTGCCTGGATTGGAGGGCATGTCTTATAAAGAGAGGTTGAGTGAGCTAGGGTTTTTCACACAGGAGAGAAGATGGAAGAGAGGGGCTTGATTATGGTGTGCGAGGTAATGAGAGGCATGGATAGAGTACATAGAGACATTTCCCCAGGCAGAAATGACTGTCACGAGGGGTCATAATTTTATGGTGATTGGAGAAAGGTATCGGGGAGATGTCAGAGCAGAAGAAAGAACAAAGAACAAAGAAAATTTACAGCCCAGGAACAGGCCCTTTGAGCCAATCCAAATCTACTGTCTAAACCTTTCGCCCAGTTCCAAAGCATCTGTATCCCTCTGCTCTCCACTTACTCATGCATCTGTCCAGACGCATCTTAAATGAATCTACCATGCCTGCCTCTACTACCTTTGCTGGCAACGTGTTCCATGCACCTACCACCCTCTGTGTAAAGTCAATGGTAGAGTCAGAGACATTAGGGATATTTAAGTGACTGCTGGACAAGCACATAGATGGCAGTAAATTGAGGGGTGTGTAGGTTAGGCTGATCTTAGATTAAGATAAATGCTGGGCACAACAGCGTGGGCTGAAGGACCTATGTCTGTGCTGACCATTCTATCCTAACCCCATCTGTTTGCACATGGTCCATATCCCGCTATTCTCTGCTTGTTCAGATGTCTGTGTAAATGCTTCTTAAACATTGCTATTATATCATTCAATTTGATGTGAAACTTTGCTGAACAGTTATGAAATTTATTAAAAAGTGAAACCTTACGAAGGGTATTGATAAATTATGCCTATCAGTGTTGATGTTCGTGACAGTAATAATCAATACAAACTTAAAGAATACATCATATTTTCATACATCCATATGCTGCATGATCTTTGTTTTGCTACACAGCTCTGACATTAGAACATCAAATTTTAACGTTGAGTTCTACTTGATTGGGCAGTCTCAGTTACTGCAATTGCATTAATTCTACTAAGGTGGATGGGAATTCTCGTTAAAGTGTAAGATGCTAGAGTGACATTGTCCTGATGCACAGGGAATCAATGTTGGACTGAAGAAATGGTGGGGGTTCTTTTATATTCAGCTGATATTGTCAGTGGTTTATGGGATTGGAGCACTTTCCTCGGGAAGTAAAAACCGCATCTCTCTTCTAATACTGTAATTCCAGAGTCTGGCCTGGATCCTTCCTGCTGGGGTAAGTTGATCAAAGATCATTACTCAGTACATTTTACTTGACTATTATACCACTGATAACTTCAATTTCAATCAACATTAATAAATTTTGTTCCTTTTTATTCTCAACAACAGTTGAACAACCCTCACCAAACAATTACCATGGAAGTATGTTCTCACCTATGAAGATCATCCCTGCCTTAACCTAGCAAATCTTAATCTGTCCCCAAATATTTCCTCTTACAGTGTAAACATTATAGCCGTGGAAATAATTGGCCACCAATCTTAAACTTTCAGTCAATATCACATCTTGGGTTCATGGATAGAACATTAATACATAAAGATGTCTCAAAAGAAAATATTTTGGGTTTATAAGCATAACATGATTGATGAATGGGTTTTATCCTCTGAAGCCATTTTGAGATTAGACTCTCCAAGACGTATGGATATCAATCCAGACATAATGGAACCACAGACATTTGTTTGTAAATGCTAAATACAGTTTGTTCACAGGAGTTCAATGGTCAAGATGGTCTCATAATTCTGTACAAACACATACCATTGTGTCTTTTGCTTGCTTCAGCTATCTCTTGGTTCACATATTCATGAAGTCACTCCATATCTGTGTCACTATTTGAACAGTTTCACTTCAGTTCCCCATTAGATTTTTTAAAAACGTGATCAGTTAAAATGATTATTCATGATTTTCCATTTATGAACTACTTTGCATAACAGTTGCTTGACTTTTGATGATGACTCTCATTATGGATTGGCTACTGCTGATGTCACCAAACATTTGTACAGATGAGTCTCATTTGCATAGAACTGACAGGCTGCTCATGTCGGCAAGATTTGGAGGTGCTGGTGTTGGACTGGGGCGTACAAAGTTAAAAATCACACAACACCGAGTTATAGTGCAACAGGTTTATTTGGAAGCTGTAGCTTTTGGAGCGCCGCTCCTTCATCAGGTGGTTGTGGAGTATAAGATCGTAACATAACATGTCGGCAATGCACAGATTGGCAGTGGGAAGGGGACATGACCATCGGAAATTCAACTACTTCACCATGGTTTCCAAGTGGCAGAGTGTCTTTGACGGGATGAGGCAGGAATGATGAGGATAGGGTACAGTAGAAAGTTAAGCATTAGTCTGGATGTCTTCAATGGAGTCACAGTAAGAGGTGTCATTCTCACCCAGCCTCTCCAAACCTGAATTTCTAGCTTTTCTGAATTTCCAATGGTGATCTCTTTAACTTTTTAATCCACATATTTCCAGCAGAAGCCCTGCTTCATCTGTTAAGAGGCAAATTGTTGACTAGAAGACCATGCAACCTAGGATCTGAAGTAGGCCATTCAGCCCATCCCGTCTGCTTCATCATTCAGTGAGATCTCATTGGTTTCTCATTGCAACTTTAATCCCAACATCATTCTGATTCTGAAGAAAAACTGGGTAGTAGGTTGACAGCAAAATATCTCAAAGCAGTCACATTTTTAAGACAGAGGTAAATAGATTCTTGTTTCCAAGTGAATCAAAAGTTATCAGATGTGGGTGAGAGTGTAACATTCAAAAGGATTGACCATGATCTTATTGAATAGTGAAGCAATCTTGAGGGGGTGGGTGGTCTACTTCTGCTCCATTTTCTATGTGTATAGATCCCTCAGTCTTTTTCCTCCCTTCATACTCAATGATGGGGCTTTAATATCTGTTAAAACACAACTCAAATCAAATGTAACAAAACATTTGTTCATTGTTGATTCATTGTTGCAGGCCAATCACTGCGATTGTGACACCCTCTTCTACACCATTCCCTTTTACTATACTCTGACAGTGAGACAGAGATGTTCATAATATATTGTGAGGAACTTAAGTGTAACTGTAAGAAATTGAGTTTACTGTGGAACAGTAATGTTACCCAAACTTCATTTCCATAGCACTCTGAATTACTATTCTTTCCTCAATAATGCATGTGCAGTTTCAGAAATGACATTTTTTTCAGCATCTATTTAAATAATTTTCTATTTGCAATTGGTGTCAATTAATCTATATTCTCTGAAATACTCTTGCTGTGGTCTTGAAAGTAATAATATTATTTTGTTTTGTTCCAGGTATACTGAAAATTACGTCTGTGGAAGTTGGCGTTGTGGCTATTAAAGCAATTAACAGCAATTATTATTTGGCCATGAACAAGAGAGGAAAGATCTATGGCTCAGTAAGTACTCTTTAAAAGCATTTCAATTATAGTGTCGTTAAAAAGAGATTATAATGATTTATGGCTTAATTATCTGCAGATTATAATGTGGTCAGCAATTGAATTAGTTACTAATAGGCCAAAGCTTAAGTCACAGAACATATCAACTGTCAGATTACTGCTGTGTTGCTTGAGTTGATTAGATTAGATTTAACTGAACTAATTATTCAGGAATTACTGCATTAACTTTATTCCTCTTACGAATTCTGTGGTACTTTTCTTCTCGTTCAATTCATCTCCTCAGCTATTCTTAAGATACCATCTTACATCAGGGTACAAATCCACAAATACTGTTTGGCCCCACCTGGTAAATCATACTCGTCTCCAGACACATTTTTCCCATAAGGCTTTTCAACAGAGACAGTGTTCATTTTTTTTAGATTCCATTTGCTACAGTGTGGAAACAAGCCCTTTCAGCCCAACAAGTCCACACCAACCCTCCGAAGAGTAACTCACCCAGACCCACTCCTCTACCCTATATTTACCCCTGACTAACGCAGCTAACATTATGGGCCATTTAGCATGGCCAATTCACCTAAGCTGCACATCTTTGGATTGTGGGAGGAACCCAGAACACCCAGAGGAAACCCACGGGGAGAACATGCAAACTCCACATAGACAGTCACCCAAGGCGGGACTCAAACCCGGGTCCCTAGCGCTGTGAGATAGCAGTGCTAATCCCTGAGCCACCATGCTGACCTAAAGTTCATATGCTTTCATTCAATTCCACAATGAAGTACACAAACCCCAGCTGATTCACCCTTCCATCTCATCTAAAGGGACTAAGGCTAATTATGGCACTTGAAATGCCATGCAGCTAATTCAGTATAGAACAAGGATCATAGGGGTCTTTTGTGGCACAGAGGAAGCATCCCTGCCTCTCAGCCAGAAGTTCCAGGTTCAAGTTCAATGTGCTCCAGAGATGTCTGAACAAGTTGGTTAAAAATAATTAAAACAAGGATCACAGATATGCTACTACCCAAAGTTGGCCTTAAACTATTGCGTGTGGTAGGTATATTCAAAATATCTTTTGCTCTGTTTGCACTGTTTGCTCAAAAGAAACTTCAATTAAATTCACAAGTGCACACAAACTAAAGGGAAAATGTTGAGAATGCTGAAAATCTGGAGTAAAATCAATAAATATTGGAAATGTTCGGTAACTCTGACAGCAGCTGTGAAAACAGCGATGTCCTTTTACATCAATGAAGATCATCGAACGGAAACACTTAAGCTGCTTCTGTTTCCAAAGATGCCGCCTCATGCTGAGTGTTTGCAGCATTTTCTGCTTTTTACTTTAGAATTTACTTAAAGTTACTGATGTAAAGGAACTTCTTGGAATATTTTTGAAGGCAAGGAACTGATTAAAAACAATAAAGGTAGAAATTTGGAGAAATCTAAGGAATGGTTTTGGAAACACATACAAACTGAAATATTGGGAGTGTATAAACAGCTTGAAAACCAACCAAGAAGCTCAGGTACACCCAAAATTGGACTCGTTATCATTTTCTGTGAGAGGCATCAAGACTTTTTGCCTTCACTGTCAGCTTCCATTTTATTTAGAAGAGAAGTTAGAACAGGTAACAAAATGGGGGAAGATCATCACAACGACAATCGAGTCAAAGGAGCCTTCCAGTCACCTTTTGGCTCCATGAGAGTTTTCTGATTAGATTATTCTCTTAAAGTTTGCCTTCAGTTGGCAGAAAATGAAGAAACCTGAGCAGGGCAGGCCTGACCAATTCATCATCATCACCTGTTTATGTGAGCAGAGCATGCAAGGATGTTAGACCCCTGGGTGATGGACATTAGGGATCTAATGCCTGTTATAAGATGCTGCCAGGCACATCTGGATAGTGGTTCTACCCAAATTGTGATTGGATATAATTCAGTCTTTGAATCACATGACTTTGGTCCTCAGAAATGTGACTTCGTGTGTAACAAAGCCTAGAAATTGAAATGAAAGTCTTAAATAGTGGAGAAGAGGAGTCATGAAATCAGCAATCATCACTACAGGAGTGAAGAAAGCTGGTAAGGATGTATGGGTGCAGATGATTCTCGGGTAGACTGCAGGAGGAAATGGAATTGAACCTGAAAATATTTCAAAGGGGGAGTGTGAAATCAGAGTCTGTGTAATCAGTTCTGAGGCAATGAGCTTGATGGGATAGATGGGATGGAGATCCAAGCAAAAGGACTTGCTGCCAAACTCTGGATCCAATACCCAAAATGCAAAATCCTTCCATAAAATCCATGGGTAATGTTTGTCATAATAAATTATTTAAATATATGATGAATATGCAGGTATTTTTAAATAAGATCAGACTACAATTAATGCAAAAATTAAAATCTGTTCCAGCAAAGTGCAATTCAACAGGTTCATGGGATAGTCATGACATGGTAACAAATAGTAGTATATGTATTCTAATTATTGCTTGCAAATCTGTAAAACATGCAACAGATTTGTTTTCACCATCCAGGAACTCCCTGTTGTTCAATGATTGATGTGAGTTGGCTGGAATGTTCTGCCCATGACAGTTTCTCTGATTCCTGTCCTCATAAAATGATATTGCTGTATGTTGAGAACAGTTGCACTCTATTGCACATGAATAACTCTCTCTGGGGAACAGAGTTACAAAGATAACTTTCAGCAATGAATAAGCAATCTGAAAATAATTTATTCACAGGGCCAAATTGAATAAAAATAACATGAAGCACAATCTCTAACACAAATTGAATTTTATTTTACTTTGTTTTCATTTAGTCATATATCTTAATTTATGAATAAATTATTAAATTTATTGTCTTAAGCAAGCAAATTTAGGGAATCAGGATAAATGAAAGCTTTCAATGCACATTTTTTAAAAAGCCTCCTCAAAATTGTCAAGAAAATCTAAGGTCAAAAATAGCTTTATGAGCCATTTAAATGTTACATTGTACCAAGATGGTGCGGTGGGCGGCACGGTGGCACAGTGGTTAGCACTGCTGCCTCACAGCACCTGAGACCCGGGTTCAATTCCCGCCTCAGGCGACTGACTGTGTGGAGTTTGCACGTTCTCCCCGTGTCTGCGTGGGTTTCCTCCGGGTGCTCCGGTTTCCTCCCACAGCACCAAAGATGTGCAGGTCAGGTGAATTGGCCATGCTAAATTGCCTGTAGTGTTAGGTAAGGGGTAAATGTAGGGGTATGAGTGGGTTGCGCTTCGGCGGGTTGGTGTGGACTTGTTGGGCCGAAGGGCCTGTTTCCACGCTGTAATCTAATCTAAAATCTAAAGACATTCACTCAGCAATGTCTATCACTAAATGTTTATCACTTACTTAATAGGCTTAATTTCATCACAGGAGACTGTGGAATGGGAGGGTGAAGTGAAATAAATTCGTAATGCTTACTTAGTATTAAGCCTGAAGTTTTAAGAATGGAGTGAGCTGAGATATTCAGTTGGAATCCCAGGTATGCATGTGATAGGGTAGGATATGGAGCCCTAAATCTTGATTTCAATACATTCATAACTCAAATTTTGAAAGAACTTGAGAAGACCACCTGAATATGGATAGTCAGAGGGGGAACAGGAGAAATTCAAACAAGACATTCTGGCTTCCAATAGTTTTCACCCCAACCCTGGTCTACGATAGAATACCTCACCTCCACAAAACACAGTGATTAACAACTGAACTGACAAACCTGCAACAAGTATAATACTGACACAGTCTAGACACATGGACAATGGAGTGTAATGAAGCCTGTCAAAGCAGGATTCATAGTAAGAGGTGCAATAGCATCCCACAGCAGATGGTGAGTCAATGAGTTAAATAGATAAGGATTGGATAGTATGAAGGTCAGGGTGAGCAGCCAGTGGCAGGGTTAGTTACACCATACACCATTGTTGAAGGCATGAGTGGTAGAGTGCCAATACTGAGGGTGGCAGCCACTGGCTTCAGAAGCATCATTATAAAGAGGCATGAGCTGCATAAAAGCCCATCACAGATACCTAATTGGTCAGACAGCGCATGTCACATCTCCTAACTGACCACACATTCATACCAACTTCAGAATTCTGTCAAACTCTGGGTCCATAGCCCATTGCCTACCTTCAACATTGCTCATGAATTTCTGACCCACAGTAGCAGTAGAGGACTGCTTGTGCTTGAGCAAATAAGTAGTTAATGTTCTTTTAATCAGAGAAATGTCATGAACGTGCTGACATGTAATCATTCAATTCGCAATAAAGACATTTATTAATTTTCACAGCAGCTGAAAATTTTGGTGATTGCAATTGGCAGCTAATTAAGGATGAATGTGAAACTCTGGAAGTTTAATATTTGCAACATTGTTTTAATTTTGTTTTGCAGAAAGATTTTAATAATGACTGCAAACTTAAAGAAAGAATAGAAGAGAATGGTTACAATACCTACGCTTCCATGAAGTGGAAGCACAATGAACGACAAATGTTTGTGGCTTTAAATGGAAAAGGGTCTCCACGGAGAGGGCACAAAACAAGACGGAAACATCCTTCAGCCCATTTTCTACCAATAGTGGTGAGGCAGGATATCTCTCTAATATCAGACTAGAATCAGCGAAGACAACACTTTCGCAGTAATGAGTGCTGGTATTAATTCAACACGGCGTTTCATTTCAAGCATGGCAACACTCTATTAAAATGTGGAAGTCTTAATGATGAACATTATCAGCGCTCATGCAGTAAACTCACAGACATCGACTTGTAAAACTTCGAACAAACCTTTGATAATCAAATCATTGTTACTGGCATAAGGAGTTCTGGTGCCAGTAAAGATTGAAGCAATTAGAGAGAACATAGCGGGCAATGGCAAAATATCTTGTGATGTATCCTTAAGCACAAGAGGCAATGCAGTTGTACAATGTTGTATGATCTTTGTGAGAAGATGTTATTTATGGAGTACTAACCCATATCAAAGACCTTTTGTTCATTCAAGCCTGATTATCAAACGAGTGGTTAAACACACAAACGTTTATCTGGAAGCACTTTGGGTCAGACACGAAGCAAGTATTTTCTATAACTACACTTCACAACAATAGACAGGCTTGAAAAGTATATATAAATGCACGAAATGTAAAGCTGCTCTAACAAAATGAGTCTTTAGTTGCTCTTCAAATGATTAATTCTAAATATAATTTTTAAAGCATGCTTATATTACAGAACCAGCAAGACTCCACAAAGTAAATTATTGTTAAAGTTAGCTTGGTATTGATTCTTAATTGAAAATTATCTCAAAAATAAATGCTTATGTTTGTCATTAAAATAGTAATAATATTACAGCACAACCTTTTAACTTTCTGAAAATGGCCCCAACCATTTTGCTGAAAAATAGATTCATTTTGGTAGAGCAAGTGAAAAGTAGCAGCAGTATACATCCCTTTTTCATTGTAACACACAGTATGTAAGTTGCATTAAGCCTCTTTGGCAGAGTGAGTAGAAAAGTACAAGTAGTCATCAAAATGTATTTTGTTCTAAATACTTTTAAAGATATTTCTATTAAGATGAATATTGATGCTGCATTCCCTTCATACTTTATAATTGTAAAGTGGTTTGTTTATTTTTGTTGTTCGGGAATAGTATTTTTGGTACAAAGGAGAGTTTTTGACAGACAGTAGATCTTTTCTAGAATTTAACCCTTTTGTTGCTGGTGCCCCATGATTATTTAATTTGTGTCTTCCCAGGCAATTCTAGCCAGTGTGTCAGATGTTAATCTGTTTTTTTTCTTGAATAGCTCAACAAAATATGTTTTCTATATTGCATAGTGGAAAACAATCATTTGATCACCTTCCTGGTTTCTTTAATAAAGTTGATTGTCTCTTAAACATAAGACAATATATCTTAGCTAGATTTTGTATTTCTGTTCAAAGAATTAAAACTTGATCAGAATTGTTCCCCAATTTTTCACCTTCCAAACAAGAACTGTTTTTATTTTCTTCCTAGTTTTCTCCTTTCCCTTGCAGATTACTCAAAGGATATGATTCTTCAGGAACTAACAATGCTTCAACACATTCCCTGAGTAACTTGTTTATATCTGAGTCTGGATCCTTGGTTCTTGGGTTATTCAATATGCAGTAATCGTCGCAGCCAAATATGATTTGCTTTTGACCAACAAATGCACTCACATATTTTCTGATTGTATCACTGGATTGCCATTGACAAAACTGATCAAATTTTGTCCTCTGCATTCCAGGAATGTACAAGCCACTTTGATAACCTTTATTGTTTCCAGCTAAGATATCCTAATTCAGGATATATGAGGTAGTTAAACATGGACACCCCTTCGCTTGTCTTGCCTCACTATCAAATCACACTCGTGCACTGGCTGACTAGGTCCTTAGGAGAGCTCATAAACAAAAGGAGGGCATTCAGCCCATTGTGTCTGCACCAGTCAACAAAGGTCTGACTACACAAATTGCATTTCCCAGATTTTGGCCCATTATCCTGGGAGCTATGAAACTCAAATGAATACTGCCAAATACTAAATACTGTTCAAACGTAATGAGAGTTTTTGACTCAACCACCCTTTCAGGCAGGAAGTTCTAGCCACACCCCATCCTCTGAATAATAACAATCCCCTCAACTCTACTCTTAGTTTTCTACCTTTTAGCTTAAGTCTATGCCTCCTGGATATTCATGCCTCTACTAATGGAGAAAACATTCCTTTCAATCAGCCTATCAATGCCCCTCATTATTCCATACACCTGTTAGAGGTAGCACAGTGACTCATTAGCAGTGCTGTCACATAGCTCCGGGTACCCTTGGACCAAGGGACCCAAATAGCCTCTTTCTGCATTGAGGGGATTCTATGATGTGGTGCTTGCTCAATCATTCCTTTTCCAAGGAAACAACCCAACCTTTCCTCATAGCTCAGATCCTCCAGACCAGGCAGCATTCTGGTAATTCTCCTCTGCCCTCTCCCTGGTGAAATCACATCCTTCCCATAATGTGACCATCGGAACTGAATGCAATAGACCAGTTGTGGTAGAACCACCATCTCATAACATTCCAACATAACTCCACTGTACTTATATTCTCCCCTTAGCTAATAAGGGCAAGTATTCCAGAAGCTTTCTTAACTACGTTATCTATCTATCCTGCCATCCTCAGTGATCTATGATATGCTTCCCACTATCTCTCTGGTCTTCAGTACTATCCAGGATTCCACCATTCAGAGTGAAACTTTGTTTTGTTCGCACTCCTGAAGTGCATTATGTTACATATTTCTGGATTGAATTCCATTTGTCCCTACTCTGCCCATCTGGCCAGTTCATTGATAACTTCTTATAGTTTATTTATGTCTATCCTTCTCACAATTATTTTGGTCATTTGCATGCTTCTTCATTATATACCATTCATTCATATCCAAATAATTAATTTACATGGCAACCATCAAGGGGCCCAACATCAATCCCTGCAGGACCCCACTGTAAACTTGCATCCAGTCAAGGAAGCATCTCTCTACCATCACCCTCTGCTTCCTGCCTCTTAGCCAATCCAATGTTCTACTCTGCTTTGGATCCCATATCTCTTGGTTTCCTGACCAGTCTGCCAGAAGGGACTTTGTTAAAATGTTGCCAAATTCCATGGAGACCACATCGAATACATCACTTTCATCAACAGTCATGGCTAGCTCCTCAAAACATTCAAGCAAATTTGTTAAACACAACCCTCCCTGAACAAATCCATGCTGACTATCCCTGAATAAACTCTTTCTTTCCAATAGCAAAGCTATTTTATCTCCGAGAATTCTTTATAAACATTTTCCCACCATTGCAATTGGATTGACTAGCCTGAAGTTTTCTGTCTATCCTTACTTCCCTTTTTTTTTAAATAATGGGGCAATGTTAGTAGTTCTCCAGTCCTCTAGCACCACACCTATGGCCAGAGAAGATTTAGAAATTACTGCCAGGGCACATTATATCTCCTCCCTTGTCTCCATCAACATCTCATACATCGCATCTGGGCCCTCAGATTTATCCACTTTTAAAATTGCTGTACACCTGCCAGTAACTCCCCTCTCTCTCTTTGTTAATTTCTTATGATATTTCACATTTCTCCAACCTCTTGTCGATATATATGTTGTCCATTTCCATTGTGAAGACCAACATAAAGGATTCATTGATGACCTTGCCCACATCTTCTGTTACCTCTATGGTCTTTGATGGGCCCTGTTCTTTCCCAGTCATTCTCTTGCTCCGTATATTTACAAAGAAAGTATTCTAGGTTTTTGTTTATGTTACTCACCAATGCTTTCTCATGCAACCTTTATTTTACTAATTTTCTTACAATAATATCCTATTAAATATTAAGAATAACATAATCATAGAATCCTTACAGTGTAGAAGCAGGCCATTTGGTCCATCAAGTCCACACTGATCCTCCAAAGAGCATTTCACCCAAACCCACCTCCCTACCCTATAAATCTGCATTTCCCATGCCTAACCCACCAATCTGACATATCCCTGGACACTATGGGCAATTTAGCATGGCCAATCCACCTAACCTGCACGTCTTTGGACTGTGGGAGAAAATCAGAGCACCCGGAGAAAGCCTATGCAGTCACAGGGAGAATGTACAAACTCCACACAGACAGTCACCTGAGGGTGGAATTGAACCCGGGACCCCAGTGTTGTGAGGTAGCAGTACTAACCACAGTGTCACCATGCCTCTGACGTCTGGCATTCCCATTTTGTGTGTTGCGATGGAATTCCTTTTTGGAGGAGCCAAATGAAAGAATTCTTGGGATTAGCTCAAATCAAATGTCATTTTTACAACATCGATTGCCCAGCATCTAGTTTGAACCACATTTTGGGAATTTGGGCAATTATTTCTCCAAATTGTCCACCTATTCATTTCAGAGAAGGGGAAAACAGGGCACTGTGGGTTGAATTCCTAATATACAGTCCCTGTGGCAAACCTCCTTGCCAGAAGCATTATCAGATAAATGTATCTTTCACATAGAAATATTGTTTTACTTCTTATTGTGGAAATTCCTTGCAAAATCTCAGACAAAAATTACAAAATAAAACCTTGGTAGGGTATTAGGCCGCTGGAAAATAAAGGCACCCTTCAAAACCACATAATCGCCTTTCCATTATTGAGTCATGGTGATTTTTATTGGTTGTAACCATATATTTAAACAAGCTGTTAAAAAGAAGCTAATCTAAGGTCTTCTCTATCTAGTAAGTGATTTCTTACTAAATGCTCCACCAGAATGAATTTGGTTGTGTAGGTGAAGATATTTCTGTTCAGATTAATACAGCAGCCATTTATATTTTGTTATTAGAAAGTGGACAGCTTTTGGAAATGATAGTTTTGAATTTTTGCAATGAAAATAGACCCAAAAGAATTGGGAATTCAGGCTTCCTTGTGATGATTGAGTGAATGGTTCCCAGATAAACCCATAATAAACCATTATACTCAGATTAGATTACTTTACAGTGTGGATACAGGCCCTTTGGCCAACAAGTCCACACTGACCCACCACCAACCCAGACCCATTCCCGTACATCTAACACTACGGGCAATTTAGCATGACCAATTCACCTAACCTGCACATTTTTGGACTGTGGGAGGAAACCAGGACACCTAGAGGAAACCCATGCAGACGCAGGGAGAATGTGCAAACTTCACACAGTCAGTCGCCTGAGGCGGGAATTGAATCCGGGTCTCTGGCGCTGTGAGGCAGCAGTGCTAACCACTGTGCCATCATGCCACCCACAATTTTTAATATAATGTTTTTTCTTTAAGCGAGCCTGGATTGGTTTTGTATATGTTGTATCTGGATTGTTCTGACACTCAACATTTATGACCATATTTTCAATAGCAGAACCTATTGGACTCTACTTGGAGAAAAGCACATTCAGAATTATGTGATTTTATTTTGTTGAAGACAAATAATAGAACAGCTTCTTCTTAATAACTATCTTTAAATGTTCGCAATAGTGCAGTTATAACATTCATTAAAAAAAAGATTATCCTCCAAGATGGAAGAGCTACTATGAATGAACTACATCAAACTTCAGTTCAGAAGCCAAACATTTTGATATTAAGTTTTTACATTTTCTAATGTGTTTATTACCATTTAAAGAGTGACACGTTTTCATTTCTGATGGCAATGTAATGGTATAATGTTAAGGAAGCAGACTATGTTGCATTCCAGTTGACAAATGTAAAATATTTGCTGGCATACACTGCTTTTTTTGGCAAATGAAGACACAGTTGAGATATGAATGTCTTCTAGAACTGCATTTAAAAGAAAAGGGGGAAAGGCAGCTCGTGAGTAAGCATAAGGTATCTAGTGGTCTTTCTAAGAATTCTGAAAACACGCGATACATGTGGCTCACAGATTTGTGTGTTAACCACAATTGGAAACTGAGCCAGCAACCACTCCAGCACAGAGGGAGAGTCTAAACCACCACACTACCAGATCACAACACTTCTACTATATACTTTTAAGGTTCATTTCTATCTTTCTTCCCCTTTAATTGTCATCATGCCTTTTCATTATTGCAGTAGAATCCTTTAAGCTAATCGTAGGCAGAAGGTTACCATAAACAATTGGCTACAGTGGAGCATTATTTATTTATTTAATTATTTAGTCAGATGAAAGGCTGAAATCAGTTTTAATAGTCATGGAGTTATTTTGTTTTTTGATAAAATAATGAAAATAAAGACAATATTATATGCTGAGCATTCCTGTCACTGGTTTCCTTGTTGAAATTTGTACTATTGAAGATTTTATAACAGAGGCTAGTCAATTGGTGCTGCATTCACAGCTATTGCCAGATTACATGACTAGGAAGTTGTTGGCATGCAACTTATGTTCAACATAATTGTGGTGGTACCAGGAAAATGTACATTTTATGTGACAGCAAACACAACCATAATCAGACCTGGGTTCCCCTCAATTAATTTATACACTGATGTCTAATGGAGCCCTATGGGAAGATTTTGAAGCTGTTACTTTGTCTGAGGCCACTGTTGGAATATTACGTGCAATTCTGGTCTCTTTCTTATTGGAAAGATGTTGTGAAACTTGAAAGGGTTCAGAAAAGATTTACAAGGATGTTGCCAGGGTTGGAGGATTTGAACTCTAGGGAGAGGCTGAACAGGCTGGGGCTGTTTTCCCTGGAGTGTCGGAGGTTGAAGGGTGACCTTATAGATGTTTACAAAATTATGAGGAGCATGGATAGGATAAATAGACAAAGTCTTTTTCATGGGGTTGGGGAGTCCAGAACTAGAGGGCAAAGGTTTAGGGTGAGAGGGGAAAGATATAAAAGAGACCTAAGAGGCAACCTTTTCACACAGAGGTTGGTACATGTATGGAATGAGTTGCCAGAGGAAGTGGTGGAGGTTGGTAAATTGCAACATTTAAGAGGCATTTGGATGGGTATATGAATAGGAAGGGTTTGGAGGGATATGGGCCAGCTGCTGGCAGGTGGGACTAGTTTGGGTTGGGATATCTGGTCAGCATGGACGAGTTGGACCGAAGGGTCTGTTTCCATGCTGTACATCTCTATGACTCTATAACAGAAAGCTATCCACAGAATAAAGTAATCATTTTTAGCTATCAAATCTACAAGTTGTTATTCATTTTACCTTTCCAGGTTGCAGCTGAAATGCCTCAAATGATGATCTCTAAATTCTTTAATAAATTAGTATTTACCCAGGGGATGATTTTAACAAAGAAGTACTTTACTTTTGTGATGACCAGTGCCCAGGTGATGTTTCCCAGTTTGTTACACTTCCAGATGAGATTTCCCAAATCATTAAGCGCTCAGGTAGAGACGTTTTGACTGGCTCCACTTTATTCACCCAGCCCCTGGATTAGTCACAATGAGATGGATTGTGAAAAGGATCTCTTTCTCCCAAACCAAATGATTTTATGTTTTAATTCAACCACTTTCTTAAGACAACAAATGAGTGAGATGATTAGTTGCTAAACATAATAAATAAAAACACATCACACTTTCAGATTAGAAATAAGAAGTTAGTCAATAAAAGAGAGACAAGTTTAAAAAAAAGAGTCAAGATTAGAATGGTGCTGGAAAAGCACAGCAGGTCAGGCAGCATCCGAGGAGCAGAAAAATCGACGTTTCAGGCAAAAGCCCTTCATCAGGAAGGGCTTTCTCACATTAGGATGTCATGACCAGGGGGTGGAGTTAGTTTTTATCCCTGTTTCTTGTGCATTTCTGGAAGAGTTAAAATAATCTTCAGGAGATGGGTTCCTGGCAAGAGGGGGTGATGAGCAGTCAGCCTTTAATTATCTTTTCCTTTTTGGTCCTTCTGATTAAAGTATCCCTGATTCATTAGAAGTGTAATATCCCACTGTCACTGAATTTAGGTCTGCTATCATTTCCTGGCTGTAGTAGTTCACTTTTAAAATGAAAACACATTAAAATTAAAAGTACAACATGTTCATAAGTACTTTGGGGTTCTGATCTATTGTCATGACACATTCACCACAGGACAAAAGACAAGTATTCAGGCTCACATTCATTCACTTGGCTCTGGATGTAGGTTTGCTCACTGAGCTGTAAGGTTCATTTTCAGACATGTCGTCACCATACTAGGTAATGTCTTCAGTGAGCCTCCAGATGAAGTACTGGTGGTATAGCCCGCTTTCTATTTATGTGTTTGGGTTTCCTTGGGTTGGTGATGTAATTTCCTGTGGTAATGTCATTTCTCCTGGTGATGTTATTTTCTGTTCTATTTCTCAGGGAGTGTTACATGGGATTCAAGTCAATATGTTTGTTGATAGGGTTCGGTTGGAATGCCATGCTTCCAGGAATTCTCATGTATGTCTATGTTTGGCTTGTCTCAGGATGGATGTGTTCTCCCAGTCGAAGTGGTGTCCTATCTCATCTGTGTGTAAGGATACTAGTGAGAATGGGTCATGTCTTTTTGTGGCTAGTTGATGTTCATGTATCCTGGTGGCTAGTTTTCTGCCTGTTTGTCAAATGTAGCGTTTGTTACAGCTCTTGCACGGTATTTTGTAAATGACATCAGTTTTGCTTGTTATCTGTATAGGGTCTTTCAAGTTCATTAGCTGCTGTTATAGTGTGTTGGTGGGTTTGTGGGCTACCATGATGCCAAGAAGTCTGAGTAGTCTGGCAGTCATTTCCGAGATGTCTTTGATGTAGGGGAGAGTGGCTACGGTTTCTGGACATGTTTTGTCTGCTCGTTTGGGTTTGTTGCTGAGAAATCGGCGGACTGTGTTCATTGGGTACCCATTCATTTTGAATACACTGTATCGGTGATTTTCCTCTGCTCTTCACAGTTCGTTTGTGCTGCAGTGTGTGGTGGCTCATTGGAATAATGTTCTAATGCAGCTTCGTTTGTGGATTTTGGGATGATTGCTTCTGTAATTCGATATATGATCCATATGTGTTGTTTTCCTGTAGACGCTGGTTTGAAGATCCCCATTGGCTGTTCACTCTACTGCGACATCTAGGAATGGCAATTTGTTGTTGTTTTCCTCCTCTTTAGTGAATGTTATGCCAGTTAGGGTATTATTGATGGTCTTGAAGGTTTCCTTTAATTTGTTTCATTTAGTGATTACAAAGGTGTCATCCATGTAGCGGAACCAAAGTTTGGGTTGGATGGTTGGCAGAGCTGATTGCTCGAGTTTCTGCATTATTGCCTCTGTAAGAACCCTGATATCGGAGATCGCATGGGTGTTCCATTGGTTTTGTTATTGAAGGTAAAGTGAGTGGTAAGGCATAGGTCCACTAGCTTGACGATGTTGTCTTTGATGATGAAGTTGGTGGTGTTTGGTGTATGTGTCTTTGGGTCTTCTAATAGTGTAATCAGTGTTTCCTTGGCCAGGTTAATGTTGATTGAAGTAAACAGGGATATTACATCAAAGGAGACCAATATTTCATCCTCTTCTATCTTGGTGACTGTGAACCCAAATGCATTAATAGAAAGCGGGCCATACCACCATGCTTCATCTGAAGATGTTATCTAGTATGGTGATGGAACGTCTGAAAACAAACCTTCCAGCTCAACGAGCAAACCTACGTTCAGAACCTTAACCTGAGCTACAAATCTTTTTAAAACTCGCTATCATTCACTTGGTCTCAATCAATATCATCTTTTCAGTTTTAACCTGGTCTCTTTAAGTTCCTGGCAGGCTGCTTGCAATCATATTTTATTTCCTGTTTTGTTGTGGAAGCGGTGGGTTTGGGTGGGGGTACCATGTTCTGCTTATAGCTTTGCAGAGTCACTTAGAAGAGTCTTAGAAGAGTCACTTAGACTACAACGAATTCATTCTTTGAGAAATGGAACATTAGATCAGCTGACTTCTTTTCTGAACGAAGGCTTTTGATTTCTCAAAATGTATTTCTCAGGTATTGCTGTGTACTAGGAGGTCATCGAGGTACACTATGTAATGAGATAAACTCGTCACTACTTGGGTCATCAACCTTTGAAAGGTGACTGGAGCATTTTGGAGTTGAAATTGCTTGACTTGGCATTGGTATCACCCACCTGGAATTACAAAGGCAGAGAAATCCTTCACATGTGCAGGCAGGATAGCTTCGAGTATTCCTTGAGTGAATCTATCTTGGTGGCCTGGGTGTCAGATAGGGGTTGGCTCTGGCCACTGTAAGTAGTCTTAAATAAATGAATACTAACAGCCAATAAGTCTGCTGCTTAAGTTGTAGTGTCTTGAATTAATCTGATAATATGCTTCCTATTCTAATAATTTTTACATTAAGTTTTTACCTTTAAAGCTATTTACTGTACTGAATACCATAGGAGAAAGTGAGGTCTGCAGATGCTGGAGATCAGAGCTGAAAATGTGTTGCTGGAAAAGCGCAGCAGGTCAGGCAGCATCCAGGGAACAGGAGAATCGATGTTTCGGGCAGAAGAAGGGCTTATGCCCGAAACGTCGATTCTCCTCTTCCCTGGATGCTGCCTTACCTGCTGCGCTTTTCCAGCAACACATTTTCAACTCTGAATACCGTAGTCCAAGCCATATATTCTGTTATTCATTGAAATGGTTATGCAATTGTGAAGCCACATCTTTATTTCAGTTGTCAGTTTGGAGCCTTGTACAGGCATATGGCTCAGGCAGAAGCACAACTGGGATGCTTCTGCCTCTATTATTTAGTGCTCCAGCATGTAGTTAATCTCCTTACAAACCTGGGGTCAGCTTTTCTGGACCTAGCCAATAGGTATGTTGCATTGTGGGAACAGCCTCACACATTCACTTCCTGCACAGCCTGATTTGTAGCAGTCAGCCTTTAATTATCTTTTCCTTTTTGGTCCTTCTGATTAAAGTATCCCTGGACCTAGCCAATAGGTATGTTGCATTGTGGGAACAGCCTCACACATTCACTTCCTGCACAGCCTGATTTGTCTCTGCATAAACTCCCTTTAAACATATTGAGTGGACTTGTCAAGACCATTTGCTATTCTGCATCTAGGTGAATGTATAAATAGTCTATAGTTGTGAGTATTTCTGCATTGATTAGCCCAAAAGGAACAAGTTAAATGTGAACCTTACCCATGACTCATTCTAATTTATCGCCAATGCCAACTTGTCCTCTAGTTCAGTGGCAGGACAGACTGATCTGTTTGTCCGTTTCTCAGGGGTACTGTTGGTTTATCAGGTTGACAAGACACAGTCTTTCTGCTTTTTTTCCAAATTTGGGGTCTCAGTGAGATAACTTACTTTCTTGAGCTTCTTGACTCCAAACAGATGATTTAACTGAACTCTTAAGCATTCATCTAATCTGGGGAAGAGCACTAGCATGTGGTCTCCTGGCTGAAAGGTTTCCGAGGCTTGGGATGTTCATGTGCCTGTTGTTTCATCACTGCATGGGAGATGTTCAGGTTTTCTTAGACCACTTCACAGGCTCCATCAATTAAATGGAGCTGCAAGACAAAATATCTTTAAAAATAGCACAATGAATCTGATCATCGCTGTCGGCAGTCTGCTGCATTGTCTAACAGGGTGACTTCCTCCTTCAGTTCTAAAAAGCCTCTCCTCGATGCGTTTCAGATGTCCTTGTACTTGATACCCATGAATGAATTAAAATGGAGTAAATCCTGTTGTCCCACTGGGTGAGTCCCTGATGACGAACAGAAGACTAATCCCTTATCCCGTCATGGGTGCACTCATTGCAGTGCCCTGATCACTGGGGTCTGGGTCTGGTGGTATCATTCTAATCCCTGTGATGGCTGTAATAAACTGAAAACTTCACCTCGGTCACAATCAGGTCACCCATGACTTCCTGAAATATTTTGGGCATGAATTGAGAATCAGGGAAAAAAGGAACTCTCCACTGGCTGAAGTCATACCTGACACAAAGGAAGATGGTTGTGGTTGTAGGAAGTCAGTCATCTCAGCTCCAGGACATATTTCCTGGAATTCCTCCGGTAGTGTACTGTTTTCAGTACCATTCACGATTCTTCAAATACTGAAGTAGTCCATATACAAATGCAGCAAACTCTGGACAATATTCAGGCTTGGGCTAACATGGCAATTAACATTTGCACCACAAAAATACCAAGCAAACCCCATCTCCAATAAGAGACAATCAATGGCATTACCATTACTGAATCCACCACTATCAATACACTGAGTGATACCATTGTCTAGAAATTCAAATGAACTAACCATATGTTTTTGAATTCATGTATTGCTGGACATCGGAGTGCGTCTGGGAAAATTAAGAAACAGTGAATTTCACAACTAACCTATGACTCTATATAAATACAATGGCTATAAATGCAGGTCAGAGGATAGACATACTGAATTGAGTAGCTCACTTTCTGACTCCCCAAAGCCTGCCCACCAACTGCAAGACACAATACTAGACGTTTCGAGTGTGACCCTTCTTCAGGACTGGAGGTGGGTGTTGGGGCAGCTGCAGATAAAGGGGGTGTGGGGGCAGGATGGCGAAGTGGGGATAGGCAAAGCCAGATAGAAGGTTGATCAGTGGGAGGAATGAATCCACCAATCCCTTCTACAACTGCAACATAATGTCCCAACTCCTATAGTACTCCAAAGAAGGTAACTGCGCTAAACGCCTTCTTTACCACCCCGTATACTATGACTCCACTTTAAAGGAACTAGGTATTTGCACCCCAGGTCTCTTTATTTGGTAACATTGCCCAAGGCCCTACCATTAACTGTATAAGTCTTACTCCGATTTGCTTTACCAAAATGCAGCAGCTCACATTTATCTAAATCAAGATCCATCTGCCACACCTCAGCCCACTGGCCCATCTGATCAAGGTCTAGTTGTAATCTGAGGTAACCTTCTTCGCTGTCCACTTCACCACTTATTTTGGTGTCACCTGTAAATTTACTAACCATACCTCCTATATCCACATCCTAACCATT
>NC_057710.1:62915342-62918281 GCF_004010195.1 Chiloscyllium plagiosum | reverse complement strand
ATGGTGGAGGAAGATAGAATAGCAACTTTTAAGAGATGCCTTGACATTGAACAGAGTGAGACAGATCATGTAGAGGCAGAAGGTTTTTAGTTTCGAAAGATATCCCACAGTCTTGGAAAGCTGAAGGGCTGGTTCCTGCGTTATCTTGTTTTTTGTTCTTTGGTTACAATCGCTGTGATAATGAAAATATTTGAAAGAGAAGCAAATCATGAAAATAATTCACTTCTATGCATCTGTAGACTTGGAATCTACTGCACCTTGATTGCATAGTTCTATTTCCTGGAATCATTATTCTAAATTATTATCAAGCATCCCAACAGCTTCCAACTCAGTGTTCCTTATTGCAAAGGTGCAAAAAAATCAAGATCTCACAGGATGTAATACAATCCCATTTTTATACTGTTAGCAAGAAGGGAAATCCCAATAAGCATGTTATTTTGTGGAAAATTACTGAAGATATCATTCATACTGCTCCAAGTGGGAATGTATGCTTCACTGCATTCAGTTAACAGATCTCAACTGTCAGTTGGTTTGTCCCGTTTTTGGGGAATTAAGCCATTTATGTCATTTGGATCAGAGTGGGGAGCATCATGTTCCATTTCACAACATGACATTTAAACAAGGGGACATAGACCTCATTAAAAATAATATTACTCATGCGTAATGCCATAACATTTAACTGGAGTCAAATTTTATGATTTTTAATAAACATGCACTACAAGCAATTTTTAAAAAGTTTTTATTTTTAAGATATAAAATAGTTATTGATTGTGGGTAACCCTGTTGTCGTAGAGTCATAGAGATGTACAGCACAGAAACAGACCCTTCGGCCCAACGCCTCCATGCCAACAACATATCCTAACCTAATCTAGTCCCATTTGTTAGTACTTGGCCCATATCCCTCCAAACCCTTCCTATTCACATACCCATCCAAATGCCTTTTAAATGCTGTATTTGTACCAGCCTCCACCACTTCCACTGGCAGGCATTCCCCTCTCACCCTGAACCAATGTCCTAGAGTTCTGGACTCCCCCCAACCCAGGGAAAAGACCTTGTGTTCTTATAAGCCTCTATATATGATTTTATAAACCTCTATAAGGTCACCCCTCAACCTCCAACACTCCAGGTAAAACGGCCCCAGTCTATGCAGCCTTTCCCTATAGTTCAAATCCTCCAACCTTGGCAACATCCTTGGAAATCTTTTCTGAACCCTTTCATGTTTCACAACATCTTTCCAATAGGAAGGAGACCAGAATTGCACGCAATATTCCAACAGTGGCCGAACCAATGTCCTGTACAGCCGCTACATGACCACCCAACGTCTCTTCTCAATGCTCTGACCAATAATACCTTCTTCACTATCCTATCTACCTGCGACTCTACTTTCAAGGAACAATGAACCTGCACTCGAAGGTCTCTTTTTTCAGCAACACTCCCTCGGACCTTACCATGAAGGTATAAATCCTGCTAAGATTTGCTTTCCCAAAATGCAGCACCTCACATTTATCTAAATTAAACTCCATCTGCGACTTCTCAGCCCATTGGTCCATCTGATCAAGATCCTGTTGTAAGCTGAGGTAACCCTCTTCGCTATCCACTACACTTCCAATTTTGGTGCCATCTGCAAACTTACTAACTGTACCTCTTATGCTCACATCCAAATCATTTATATAAATGATGAAAAGTAGTGGACCCAGCACCGATCCTTGTGGCACTCCACTGGTCACAGGCCTCCAGTTTGAAAAACAACGTTCCACCACCACCCTCTGTCTTCTACCTTTGAGCCAGTTCTGTATCCAAATGGCTAGTTCTTCCTGTATTCCATGAGATCTAACCTTCCTAGCCAGTCTCCCATGAGGAACCTTATCGAACGCCTTACTGAAGTCCATATAGATCATGTCCACCTCTCTGCTCTCAATCCTCTTTGTTACTCAAAAAACTCAATCATGTTTGTGAGACATGATTTCCCACGCACAAAGCCATGTTGACTATCCCTAGTCAGTCCTTGCCTTTTCAAATACATGTACATCCTGTCCCTCAGGAAATTCCCTCCAACAATTTGCACCCCCCCCACCACTGCCCACTGATGTCAGGCTCACTGGTCTGTAGTTCATTGGCTTTATCTTACCACCTTTCTTAAACAGTGGCACCACGTTTGCCAACCTCCAGTCTTCCAGTACCTCACTGGTGACTATCGATGGCCCAGCAATCACTTCTCTAGCTTCCCATAGAGTTTTAGGATACACCTGATCAGGTCCTGGGGATTTATCCACTTATATGCATTTCAAGACATCCAGAAGCTCCTTCCCTGTAAAATGGACATTTTTCAAGATGTCACCACCTATTTCCCCACATTCTATATCTTCCATGTTCTTCCCCACGGTAAACACTGATGCAAAGTATTTGTTTAATACCTGGCCATTTTCTGCGGCTCCACATGCAGGCTGACTTGCTGATCTTTGAAGGGTTCCATTCTCTCCCCAGTTATCCTTTTGTCCTTAATGCATTTATAAAAGCCCTTTGGATTCTCCTTAACTCTATTTGGCAAAGCTATTTCATATCCCCTTTGTGTCCTCCTGACCTCCCTCTTAAGAATATTCCTGCTGACTTTATGCTCTAAGGATTATCTCAATCTCTCCTGTCTATCTCTGACATATGCTTCCTTCTTTCTCTTAACCAAACCCTCAATTTCTTTAGTCATCTAGCATTCCCTATACCTACCAGCCTTCCCTTTCATCCTAACAGGAATATACTTTCTCTGGATTCTCGTTATCTCATTTCTGAAGGCTTCCCATTTTCCAGCCATCCCTTTACCTGTGAACACCTGCCTCCAATCAGCTTTTGAAAGTTCTTGTCTAATACCGTCAAAATTGGCCTTCCTCCAATTTAGAACTTCAACTTTTAGATCTGGTCTATCCTTTTCCATCACTATTTTAAAA
>NC_057710.1:62881833-62911945 GCF_004010195.1 Chiloscyllium plagiosum | reverse complement strand
GTCACCCCTCAGCCTCCGACGCTCCAGGGAAAACAGCCCCAGCCTATTTATTCTCTCCGTATAGCTCAAATCCTCCAATCCTGGCAACATCCTTGTAAATCTTTTCTGAACCCTTTCAAGTTTCACACATCTTTCCAATAGGAAGGAGAACAGAACTGCACGTAATATTCCAATAGTGGCCTAACCAATGTCCTGTACAGCCGCAACATGACCTCCCAACTCCTGTACTCAATACTCTGACCAATAACGGAAAGCATACCAAACGCTTTCTTCACTATCCTGTCTACCTGCGATTCTACTTTCAAGGAGCTATGAACCTGCACTCCAAGGTCTCTTTGTTCAGCAACATTCCTTCGGACCTTACCATTAAGTGTATAAGTCCTGCTAAGATTTCCTTTCCGAAAATGCAGCACCTCGCATTTATCTGAATTAAACTCCATCTGCCACTTCTCAGCCCATTGGCCCATCTGCTCACGGTCCTGTTGTAACCTAAGGTAACCCTCTTCGCTGTCCACTACACCTCCAATTTTGGTGTCATCTGCAAACTTACTAACTGTACCTCTTATGCTCACATCCAAATCATTTATGTAAATGACAAAAAAGTAGAGGGCCCAGCACCGATCCTTGTGGCACTCCACTGGTCACAGGCCTCCAGTCTGAAAAACAACCCTCCACCACCACCCTCTGTCTTCTAACTTTGAGCCAGTTCTGTATCCAAATGGCTAGTTCTCCCTGTATTCCAGGAGATCCAACCTTGCTAATCAGTCTCTCATGGAGAACCCAGTCGGACGCCTTACTGAAGTCTATATAGATCACATCTACTGCTCTGCCTTCATCAATCTTCTTTGTTACTTCTTCAAAAAACTCAATCAAGTTTGTGAGACATGAATTCCCACACACAAAGCCATGTTGACTAGCCCGAATCAATCCTTGCCTTTCCAAGTACATTCTGTCCCTCAGGATTCCCTCCAACAACTTGCCCACCACCGAGGTCAGGCTCACCGGTCTATAGTTCCCTGGCTTATCTTTACCGCCCTTCTTAAACAGTGGCACCACGTTTGCCAACCTCCAGTCTTCCGGCACCTCACCTGTGATTATCGATGATACAAATATCTCAGCAAGAGGCCCAGCAATCACTTCTCTAGCTTCCCACAGAGTTCTTGGGTATACCTGATCAGATCTTGGGGATTTATCCACTTTTAACCATTTCAAGACATCCAGCACTTCCTCCTCTATGATGTGGACATTTTTCAAGATGTCACCATCTATTTCCTTACAGTCTATATCTTCCGTATCCTTTTCCACAGTAAATACTGATGCAAAGTACTTGTTTAGTATCTCCCCATTTTCTGTGGCTCCACACAAAGGCCACCTTGCTAATCTTTGAGGGACCCTATAATCACACTAGTTACCCTTTTGTCCTTAATATATTTGTAAAATCCCTTTGGATTCTCCTTAATTCTATTTTCCAAAGCTATCGCATGTTCCCGTTTTGCCCTCCTGATTTCCCTCTTAAGTATACTCCTAATTCCTCAATCTATCCTGTCCATACCTGACATATGCTTCCTTATTTTTCTTAACCAAACCCTCAATTTCTTTAGTCATTCAGCATTCACTATACCTACCAGCCGTTCCTTTCAGCCTGACAGGAATATACTTTCTCTGGACTCTCATTATCTCATTTCTGAAGGCTTCCCATTTTCCAGCCGTCCCTTTACCTGTGAACATCTGCCTCCAATCAGTTTTCGAAAGTTCTTGCCTAATACCATCAAAATTGACCTTTATCCAATTTAGAACTTCAACTTTTAGATCTGGTCTATCCTTTTCCATCATTATTTTGAATATAATAGAATTATGATTGCTGGCCCCAAAGTGCTTCCCCACTGACACCTCAGTCACCTGCCCTGCCTTATTTCCCAAGAGTAGGTCAAGTTTTGCACCTTCTCTAGTAGGTACATCCACATACTGAATCAGAAAATGATCTTGTACACACTTAACAAATACCTCTCCATCTAAACCCTTAACACTATGGCAGTCCTAGTCTATGTCTGGAAAGTTAAAATCCCCTACCCTAACTACCCTATTATTCTTACAGATAGCTGAGATCTCCTTACAAGTTTGTTTCTCAATTTCCCTCTGACTATTGGGGGGTCTATAATACAATCCCAATAAGGTGATCATCCCTTTCTTATTTCTCAGTTCCACCCAAATAACTTCCCTGGATGTATTTCCGGGAATATCCTCCCTCAGTACAGCTGTAATGCTATAAAAACACCAATCCCCTTCCTCTCTTGTCTCTCTTTCTATCCTTCCTGTAGCATTTGTATCTTGGAACATTAAGCTGCAAGTCCTGTCCATCCCTGAGCCATGTTTCTGTAATTGCTGTGATCCCATTCCCATGTTCCTAACCATGCCCTGAGTTCATCTGCCTTCCCTGTTCGGCCCCTTGCATTGAAATAAATGCAGTTTAATTTATCAGTCCTATCTTGACTGCTTGACTCGCTTTTGTTCTCAAGTATACCAGTCTCAGATCGATCTCAGTGATTTCATTAAGAAGTAGATCAATGCTGTAAAAATACATAAGTTTCCGGGGGTCTATTTGCTTTGTTTTTGATGGAATTTGTAAATGTGTTTTTTTTCAGTAGAATCCCAATTCCTCTTTTTGAGCTGTATGAAGTGTCCCTTTTCCAAGTGCTGCTGGTGGTATGGGAGATTTGGACCAAATATTGGTTACAGAAAGAAATGCTTTAGGGCTCACTCCATTAAAGCTGTTGCAAGTCTTGCTCCAGGGTCCAAACTTGAGATTTAGTTGAGTCCCGATCAGAATCTTAGTGCTTCAGTCTGAACAGAGCCTGAAACCTATCCTCCTTTTGGAATGCATTCAAATTTTGTTTTCCTGTGTTTATCTCAGAAGTATACGTTCCTTTATTCATTAAAAAAAAAAATCACCTATTAGTACATGCAAAGGTTTGGAATCAGTTCTGAACAGTTTTTGCAGACAGAAAAAAACAAGTAAAACATTTGGAATTTTGACACTTCTCAGAATTTCTCTACAGTTGCAAAATAACAAAGATAGTTCCTACTTACAAGGAAACTATTGATGTTCATTTTGAGGCTCTGAGAGGGTCTAGTAACTGAACAGACCCTTCTTATACTTTGACAGAAAAACCCCTGATTGTGGCCTTTCCCCACTGCACCTTGGCAACAGCTGCCCCAAGCTTTAGTGCGTGCTGGACATTGGAATGTGCCAGTCTGCAGCAAGCAGTCAAGATCAACACTATACACTGGAAGACCAACAGGTTTTGCACAGACCAAACAGCATCTTTCACTGAATTGGTAATCCTCCAGGCACACCGGTATTTGACTCTGTGTGCAGCCTGAGGAGTTGCTTGGGATGAATTTCGACCGGAACCATTGCATCTCTCTCTCCAGAAGTTGTTTGCAAAGGCACATTCCAGAAGTGACAGTCTCTTCTCCAGCAGCATCTCTTCAATGGCAGCGTGCGTTAGCACACAGAGACTGGGTGTATATAAAGGATCTGACAGGCACTAACCAAACTCAACCTTGGTACTTGTTGGAATGTTCTGACAATGGACGCTTTCTGCCAAATGAATTTGACAGGGAACAACCAGCCAGGATCCACCATCTCCTTTTCCCACACAGAGTTGAAAACATTATAATTCTGGATTATTGGTGCTGGAAGAGCACAGCAGTTCAGGCAGCATCTGAGGAGCAGTAAAATCGACGTTTCGAGCAAAAGCCCTTCATTATTATAATCCTGACCACTGCCTGATGGACTTGTGGTCAAAACTATTTTGCAATGCAAATGTTGTCCTCTTATTAAATCACATGAAAAGTCAGCCGAAACAGCTATAGTTGAGGTAATCCTGTTATTCTGCTTTCAGTCTCCCTCCCTCTTTGAATGCAGAAGTTACATTTGCTACGTTTCAATCGAAGGGAACCTTTCCAAAATCTAGGGAATTTTGGAATATTAAAAGCATTACAACTGTCTCTCACCATGATGAATGCTATTGATGAAATTGATCAGCACATGGGCCTTGTCAACACACAGCTCCAACATTTTGTTCAATGCCACTTCCCTGGTCTAATTTTCTTGAGTTCTCCCAACCCTTCCAATTCCTGATTTACAGTTATTTTTAGGATGTTACTTGTACTGGAGAATGCGTTTGCATCTCTAATGCAAAATACCTTTTCAATTCATCTGCCATCCTTCCATTGTTAATTCCCCAGGCTCACTTTCTGTGGGAACAAAGGGCAGTCTCCCCTACAGGGCCAATATATACTGTACATGTTGGTTTCTACATTTTGATAACTTTTTTTACCTTTCTTTTCAGGAATTTTGTGAAAAGTTAGTTTTTCCCATTTATGTTCATCTTTTTCTTCGTCTTAAAATAAAAGAACTGTGGATGCTGGAAATCAGAAAGAAAAACAGGAATTGCTGGAAAAGGTCTGGCAACATTTGCGAAGAGAAAGCAGCGTTCATGGTTCTGGTCCAGTGACCCTTCTTCATAACTGATTATAGTGAGGGAACGGTTGATATATTTGCTGAAGGGATAGAGAAAGGGGGGTTAGTGGGAATAGATGAAAACAGAGCCCAGAGAGAGAAACAAAAGTTGGACAGACAAAGGAATGGGTATAGGAAGGCCTGGAGAATCAATTGGAGAAAAGCAGGAGGTTGGAAGAACACAGCAAGCCAGGTAGCATCAGGAGGTGGAGAAGTCAACGTTTCAGGTGTAACCCTTCTTCAGGACTGGGGGGTGGGTGTGCATGGAACTGCAGATAAAGGTGGGGGGGAGCAGGGGAAGGGTGTTAAGTTGGGGATAGATGAACACAGTTAGAGGTTACGGCCTGGTTGCTCAATGGAAGGAATGAATTTGGTTGGGAGCTGGAAGGAAGGGTCGATGAGAGGAATGGAAGGGAGAGGGAGGGGCTGGAAAGGGAGTCGGGTAATGGGAAGGGAAATTGGAGAACTCAGTGTTGGATCCTCTAGGCTGTAGGCTGCCCAAGCAAAAGATGAGATGTTGTTGCTCCAATTTGTGGTCTGATTCACTGCGGCAATGGAGGAGGCCAAGGACGGTCATGTCAGAAAGGGAGTCGTTGGGGGAATTGAAATGGACGGTGACTGGGAAGTGATGATGGCTCAGCGGGCTTGGCTGAGACGCTCAGTGAACCATTCCCTAAGTTTATGTTTGGTCTTCCCAGTCCAGTGACCCTTCAGAAGACCACATTGGGAGCACTGGATACAGTAAACTAGGTTGAAGGTGATGCAGGTGAATCTCAGTCTCACCTGAAAGGACTGTTTGGGGCCCTGGATGAAGGTGAAGGGGGTGGTGTGCTGTTTTTGAATTTTTTCCGGTTGTAGGGGAAGGTACCTGGGGGTTCGGAGGTCTTGGTGGGGAACATGGCGCGAACCAAGGATTGGCAAAGGGAATGATCCTTGCAGAAGATGGAGAGGGGTGGGGAGGGGAAGATGTTCTTGGTGGTGGGTTCCAGTTGGAGTTGGCGGAAGTGTTTAAGGATAATTCATTTGATGCGGAGACTGTTGGGGTGGTCGGTGAGGACAAGGGGAACCCCGGGGGACATGAAACATTAATTCTGCTCTCTCTCCACGGTTGCTGACAGACCTACTGAGTTTCTCCAGCATTTTCTGTCTTTGTTGCTTTCTTTGCCTCACCTGGTTTGGTTTCACTTACTGGGTCTGGTCTGATAAGGGCTGTATTGCCTGCTAAGATACTTTTTTCTAAATTCACTGTGCCAGGAACCATCCACTGACTCCTCTAATTTTGCTAGCTCTCTGCTGGGAGATGCTGTAGTCTCTACGTATTCCACCTCCAATTTGGAACTGAGCAGCAGGAAGATGGGGGTGAGATCAAGCTGCCATCTGTGTTACTAAACATTAACTCACTCAGTATTGCTGGAGGTAAAGGTTCCACTGACCACTTTGGTTGCTGTGAGTAGTGGTAAAAAAATCACATGACACCAGGTTATAATCCAACAGGTTTATTTGAACACAAGCTTTCAGAGACATGCTCCTTCTTCAGGGGCTAGTGAGTAATGTCACACTTAACGTTGTTGTCAACCTAAGTTATTGGAGTGAGTAGAAAATCTCGAAAACAATCAGGACAATATGTTAAAACTTACAGGAATTTCTAACATTTCAAAGACATGTCACTCAGTATGGTGCTAACAGTGTCTCGCTCAAGGTCTTCACATAACTTATGAGTCATTCATGTAGTAATATTGGATTACTCCCAGTGCTACGAGCTAGTGAGGGCAGGAATAGGAGGATAGAGCAGATGAATGCATGGCTGAGGAGCTGGTGTATGGGAGAAGGATTCACATTTTTGGATCATTGGAATCTCTTTTGGGGTAGAAGTGACCTGTACAAGAAGGATGGATTGCACCTAAATTGGAAGGGGACTAATACACTGGCAGGGAGATTTGCGAGAACTGCTTGGGAGGATTTAAACTAGTAAGGTGGGGGGGTGGGACCCAGGGAGATAGTGAGGAAGGAGATCGATCTGAGACGGGTACAGCTGGATATCTTGAAACGCAGGACCTGATCCGGTGTACCCGAGAACTCTGTGGGGAGCTAGAGAAGTGATTGCTGGGCCTCTTGCTGAGATATTTGCATCATCGATAGTCACAGGTGAGGTGTCAGAAGACTGGAGGTTGGCAAACGTGGTGCCACTGTTTAAGAAATGTGGTAAGGTCAAGCCAGGGAACTATAGACCAGTGAGCCTGACATCAGTGGTGGGCAAGTTGTTGGAGGGAATCCTGCATGTATTTGGAAAGGCAAGGACTGATTAGGGATAGTCAACATGGCTTTGTGTGTGGGAAATTATGTCTCACAAACTTGATTGAGGTTTTTGAGAAAGTAACAAAGAGGATTGATGAGGGCAGAGTGGTAGATGTAATCTATATGGACTTCAGTAAGGCATTCAATAAGGTTCCCCATGGGAGACTGATTAGCAAGGTTAGATCTCATGGAATACAGGGAGAACTAGCCATTTGGATACAGAACTGGCTCAAAGTTAGAAGACAGAGGGTGGTTGTGGAGGGTTATTTTTCAGACTGAAGGCCTGTGACCAGTGGAGTGCAACAAGGATCGGTGCTGGCCCCCTACTTTTTGTCATTTACATAAATGATTTGGATGTGAGCATAAGAAGTACAGTTAGTAAATTTGCAGATGACACCAAAATTGGAGGTGTATTGGACAGTGAAGAACGTTACCTCAGATTACAATGGAATCTTGATCAGATGGGCCAATGGGCCGAGAAATGACAGATGGAGTTTAATTCAGATAAGTGTGAGGTGCTGCATTTTGGGAAAGCAAATCTTAGCAGGACTTATACGCTTAATGGTAATGTCCTAGGGAGTGTTGCTGAACAAAGAGACCTTGGAGTGCAGGTTCATAGCTCCTTGAAAGTGGAGTCGCAGGTAGATAGGATAGTGAAGAAGGCACTTGGTATGCTTTCTTTAATTGGTCAGAGTATTGAGTACAGGAGTTGGGAGGTCATGTTGCGGCTGTACAGGACATTGGTTAGGCCACTGTTAGAATATTGCATGCAATTCTAGTCTTCTTCCTATCAGAAAGATGTTGTGAAACTTGAAAGGCTTCAGAAAAGATTTACAAAGACATTGCCAGGGTTGGAGGATTTGAGCTACAGGGAGAGGCTGAACAGGCTGGGGCTGTCTTCCCTGGAGCATCTGAGGCTGAGGGGTGACCTTATAGAGGTTTACAAAATTATGAGGGACATGGAGAGGGTAAATAGGCAAAGTCTTTTCCCTGGGGTTGAGGAGTCCAGAACTAGAGGGCATAGGTTTAGGGTGAGAGGGGAAAGATATAAAAGAGACCTAAGGGGCAACTTTCTCATACACAGGGTGGTATGTGTATGGAATGAGCTGCCAGAGGAAGTGGTGGAGGCTGGTACAATTGCAACATTAAAATGAATAGGAAGGGTTTGGAGGGATATGGGCCGGGTGCTGGCAGATGGGACTAGATTGGGTTGGGATATCTAGTCAGCATGGGCAAGGTGGACCGAAGGGCCTGTTTCCATGCTGTACATCTGTATGACTCTATGACACTCACATTGCCTTATGTTCCACAATGTAAATGCTGCAAGATTCAACACTATGCTGCCACTTGTGATGCAATGAAAACTATGAAACCTATAGATGGAATCTGCCCGGCTGCAGCCTGTGTGCCAGCCCAAAGTGGAAAGGGAGTGAGCATGGGGTTTTTTAAGAATTCATCATCGGGACATGGGCATCACAGGCTGGGCCAGTGTTTATTACCCATCCCTACTTGCTTTTGAGAAGAAACCACTTCAGTCCACTTGGTATAGACACACCCACAATGCTACTAAGGGAGGAGTTCCAGGATTTTGGCCCTGCAACATGGAAGGAATGGTGACATAGTTTCATGTACAGGATGATGAGTGGCTGGGAAGGTAGTGTTCACGTGTATCTGCTACCCTTGTCTTTCTAGAATGTAATAGTCATGATTTTGGAAGGTGCAGTCTTAGGAGTTTTGGTGAATTTCTGCAGTGCATCTTGTAGCGAGTACATACTGCTGCTACTGAGCATTGATGGTGGAGACATTGGATGCTTTGGACGTAGTGGCAATCAAGTGGGCTGCTTTGTCCTGGATGGTGTCAAGCGTCTTGAGTGTTGTTGGAGTTTCACCCATCCAGGCAAGTGGGCAGTATTCCATCACACTCCTGACTTGTGCCTTGAAGATGGTGGACGGGCCCTGGAGAGTCAGGAGGTAAGTTACTCACCGCAGTATTGTAAACCTCTGAGCTGCTCTTGTCGCCACTGTGTTTATGTAGCATGCCCACTTGAGTTTCTGGTCAAAGATAAGTGCCAGGATGAAGATAGTGGGGATGAACACATTATATGGGTTCCTCAATTGAATAAAATGCTTCCAATTGAGAGGGAGGTGTTTGCTATCAAAAGTCTTTTTTTTGTAATCCACCATTTCAAGTTCCTTTACTTTAAGAGAATAGTTCAAAAGTACTTTTTTTTAATGTGGTTGCAGTTTGTTAAAAGTTATTGAGCATAATCATCCCAGAATAAGACTTTCCAAAGCAATTTCAGTGGTCAGAATTGTTCATAAATATAACTCATAAATTGGTTCTGCTTCTCATTAAAAGTTATTGAGGAGAGTTGTTTAAGAAAGTTTGTGGTGGTATGGTGTGACAGCATCTCCAGTGCACCAACAATAAATTCCCACCACTTTGGTCTTGCCCTTTTCCTCAGAGAAGAAATATGTGAAGTTTGAGAATCATGTGGCAATTTGTGCGGGATTTGTTGTCCAGATTGGTTTAGCTGCACGGCATTTCTGTAAAACACCAAACAACAAAAACAACAAAACTAAACAAAGAACTGTGGATGCTGAAGATCTGAAATAAAAACATAAAGTGCTGGTGAAACTCTTATCATCTGGCTGGACCTTTGGAGAGAAAACAGAGTTACAGTTTTGAGTTGTGATCATGCGATCACTTTAAAAAGACTATTTTGTCCTGGATTTTTTAGAAGAGACACTGTAAAGGCAGAGGTGCTGAACTGGCTACTGAAATAACGTAAGTAAACAATTTAAGAGGCCTTTAGGTCTTTTTAAAACAATTGGAACAATGGAAGGGGAGTGGCCAGCTCTCGCAGACCAGGTTTTGTAGGGTTTTTTTTAGCTGTAACATTCAGGGGCTGTTTGGGGTCACAGAAGGGTCGGAGCTTCAGAGAATGATTCCTATGGCTACTTTCTCTGAAATCTCTCTTGATGTTGTTTCCTCCTGGACTGGAGAACTGCATGTTCTGAAACTGTATTTGAATTTTTCTTTTTGCCAAGGGGTGTGTTTGTGGGATGTTACTATATTGGAACAATTAATTAGTAATAGGTGCAGTATCTATTATTTGGTTAAGTTTTCCAATAGTTAAGATTTGAAAATGCTGGTGTTGGACTGGGGTGTACAAAGTTAAAAATCACACAGCACCATGTTATAGTCCAACAGGTTTAATTGGAAGCACTAGCTTTCGGAGCACTGCCCCTTCAACCAATTGATGAAGGAGCAGCACTCCAAAAACTAGTACTTCCAATTAAACCTGTTGGACTATAACATGGTGTTGTGTGATTTTTAACTCCAATAGTTAAGTTATTCTAGATTCTTCTTTCTTTTGTTTCTATTTTAACTATAATGGTTAAATAAATTATGTTTTGTTTAGTTTGACCAATCGGGTAGTTTGACCAGTCATTTCATTTCTGGAGCACATCACTTCACATCTACCTTTAAAATACATGCTAGAGTCCAGTCTACCTTAAAATATTTTGAGGGAGCCGGGTCTGGTCCATAACAGAGTACAGTGAACCTTCTTCAGAACTGATACAAGATAGAAAAACATGGTATTTGTGTTGATGACAGGGGTTGTGGGGGTAAAGAGTGAGCAGATAGGTAAAGACAGAGCCAGAGTGAGAGGAACAAAGGGATGGCTGATGGAAAGCTGGGGAAGGAAAAAAACTGAGAATAGCCACCATAATTAGGTGAAAATGGGCTGGCTGTTGGCAGGATCATTAGCCATTACTTCTGTCACCTCCAACAGGCTGCCACTATCAGACACATATTTACCCCCCACCTGAGCCTTCTGCAGAGACCATTCCCACTGGGACACAGTGGTCCACATCTCCTCCACTCCCAATACTTCTCCATATGCCAAAGGCACCTTCCCATGCAATCGCAGAAGGTGTAACACTTGCCTGTTTACCTTCCCATTCCTCACAATCAAAGGCTCCAGTTGCACCTTCCAGGTGAATCAACAATATACCTGCACTTCACGCAAACTAACCTACTAGGTGTATTTTCCTCTACATTGGGGAAATGAAATGCAGGCTGGGTAAACACTTCGCAGAAGACTTACATCCTGGTCACAAAAAATACCCTGAGCTTCCTGTGGCCTATCACTTCAATACACCATCGGGTTTCCTGGCCAACATCTCTGTCTCAAGCCTACTGCAATGCTCCAGCAAATCTTAGCTCAGGTTGGAAGAATGGGATCTCATTTTCTGCTTGACAATCCTGCAGGTGTTGGATTAAATATAGAGTTCAATAATTGTAGGGCCTAAACACCTCTTCCCATGGCCTTTACCCAAGCCCACACTGAAACCCTGTCATGAAATGGACTGCTTTCAGCACAGCTAACCCATTTTCACCTACTCATTATCCCCATTATTAGCTTTTCTGCATTCCTTTTTATTAGTCACCGCATTGTCTGCCTAATTATCTTTGTCTGTCTTTCTGGGCTCCGTCTCCACCGATCCATACACTCCATTCCCCCCCACCTCCTTAAGGCCATAAGACCATTTGACATAGGAGCAGAAATTAGGCCATTCAGCCCATCGAGTCTGCTCTCCCAATCAATCATGGCTGATAAGTTTCTCCACCCCATTCTCACACTTTTTCCCCATAACCCTTGATCCCTTTGATACTCAAGAACCTATTTATCTGAATTAAATATACTCAATGACCTGGTCTCTACAGCTATTTGTGGCAATGAATCCTTGTTCCTGGGCTTTAATTTATCAAACCTTACAAAGTATGAGCCCAGAAAAGGAAGCAATAATTACTTCTTCCCCTCTGCACTAAATTTTCACACTGCATCCAAATTTTGCTAAACTATTTGGGCGGCACAGTGGCACAGCAGTTAGCACTGCTGCCTCACAATGCCAGTAGACCCAGGTTCAATTCCTGCCTCAGGCGACTCTCGGTTTGGAGTTTGCACATTCTCCCCGTGGGTTTCCTCCGGATGCTCTGGTTTTCTCCCACAATCCAAAAATGTACAGATTAGGTGAATTGGCCATGCTAAATTGCCTGTAGTGTTAGGTGAAGGGGTAAATGTAGGTGGGGTGTGCTTTGGCGGGTCGCTGTGGACTTGTTGGGCCAAAGGGCCTGTTTCCACACTGTAAGTAATCTAATCTATACATTGACTCGGATTGTGTCACTCTCTGGATGACCGTGCAAAGCTTACTTTATTATTTATTCGACATCACAAACCAATTCTCCAGCCAGCTAAGCCCTTATATACTGTGTCATATGTTTAATCAATCACTCATCACAGAGGCTGCCAGCTTAGATACGGAAGGTATTGTGCTGTATAATTTGATGCGACCCTGAACAAAATGGGTTATGGCGAGAAACCTGGAAAAATCGCATGAGAAGTCAGGCAAGACCTTTCTTGATGTCAGGGGAAACTTGCCACATTTTCAATCAGAATTCTGAGTGAAACAAGTACTCGGGAGCAGTAAGATGCCTATTGATGGGGTTATTGCTTTTGTTAGCTGCATGAGCTGCAAAATACACCTCATTAATATCCAGCTTCCTATTCGACCAGTGGGAATGAGGAGTCTGGACACTGACATTTCTTGGCATGATAGTCAGTGAGTAGGTAGAACAGAGACCATGCAGGATTAGGAGAGGGAGCTGGAGGGGGTGAGAGTGATTGAGGGAAGATGTTGTATGTAATAGTGAGAAGGGTAGAGCACTGGTAAGTGCAGAGATGGAGTGAGTGTGAGACAGCAGAGAGCAGTTGGTGACTCTTTCCCTGGCTCTACAGAGAGGTGATTGACCGAAGATGAGGACTCAACAACCGGGTGACAATATTGGGCATGGTTGGCAGGGTTTGTTGGCATGGTATCCACTGTCACTCCTAGGAGTCCAGGACTTCCTTGCTCTGCAACATCAGGACCTCCAGTTCCCTGTCCACAAAGTAGGGCACTAACTTCACTCTATCTTGCCACATCCCAGGCAAATATCATTAACCGTGTAGGACAGCTCTGATTCTTCATAGAATCATGGAATCCCCACAGTGTGGAAACAGGCCCTTCAGCCCGACAAGTCCACACCGACCCTCTAAAGAGCAACCTACCCAGACCCATTCCCTTACCCTATTATCCTATATTTTAGCCCTGACTAATGCGCCTAACCTAAACATCCTTGAACACTATGGGCAGTTTAGCATGGCCATTTCACCTAACCTGCATATCTTTGGATTGTGGCAGGAAACCCGATCACCCGGAGACAACCCACACAGACACGGGGAGAATGTGCAAATCCACACAGACAGTTGCCCGAAGCTGGAATCGAACCCGATTCCCTGGAGCTGTGAGGCAGCTGTGCTAACCACTGAGACAATGGACTACCCGTGTAGCGGCGCTGATTGGCAGTGTTTGCCAGATGCCTTCTAAAGATGGCGCTAGTGCCAGGGATGCTGGTCTATGCCAGACTATCACAGCAGTGGCAGATTCTTCTGGTTACAGTGTGCGCCAGAATCCAGTTAACATCAGACAAGAGGGGTGCCTCTACAGAGTAGGCAGTTTACTGTGATGTTTGGTACCATAGCAAAAGCAAACATACCAAGTGTCACAGAGAAATACTCAAAGCAATTTTAATGAGACTGACACTTACCCAAAATATACCATTGTGCAGAATCCTGTAGGCCTGATTGGCGGGGCTATGGTGAGATTTAACGTGGGCTCACACAAAACGTCCTCTGAGACCTACCTCGACTTCAGGAGCATTTCACTACATCTTTGTATATTCACTGAGTAGTAGAGTGAGTTCGTCAGTAGGCAGCAGTGCATTGTCAATTAGCAGGGTCATGGCCTGTTAAATGCCTTATTAATGCCTCAATTCACCCCATTAATATTCAGTTTCCTACAAAATGCACAAGAGTGGCTACCTGGTGACTTCAGCTCACCCCTGGCTGTGAACAGCGTCAGTGTTGCTGAGCACCAAACAGTATCTTAGGGCATGATCTATCGTAGCATACACCCCGGTCAAAGGATATTATGTTTAACAACCTATCTTGATCCTCATGGCTCCACTCCAATCCACGTGTGCGATGTTTAGGAAGTATAGGGCTATATTACAGCACACCCCAGCCAGCAGAATTGTAAGGCTGCTGAAAGGACCCTTTGCACACAGGACCCTTTGGCTCCGATCTCAAAGCTTGGACCAAGCACCATCTCAAGGCTGCTCACTCACTGAGCATCTACCGGCAAGCCCATTGCATCCTTCCCTTGTCTGGCCTTGCTATGTCGTGCTGTGCCATGCCTTACCTCTGAGTATGTTGGCACTTCGAGTCACAGAGTCATAGAGATGTACAGCACAGAAACAAACTCTTCAGTCCAACTTGTCCATGCCAACCAGTTACCCTAAATTAATCTAGTCCCATTTGCCAGCATTTGGCCCATATCCCTCTAATCACTTCCTGTTCATATCCCCATCCCCTTTTAAATGTTGTAATTGTACCAGCTTCCACCAATTCCTCTGGCAACTCATTTCATACACTCACCACCCTCTGTGTGAAGAAGTTGCCCCTCAGGTCCATTTTAAATCTTTCTGCTTTCACCCAAAACCTATGCCCTGAATTCTGGACTCCCACACCCTAAGAAAAAGAGCTTGGCTATTTACCCTATTTATAGAGATTTTATAAACCCCTATAACATCACCCCTCAGTGTCCAAAGCTCCAGGAAAAATAGCCCCAGTTTATTCAGCCTCTCCCTATAGCTCAAAAGTCTTTTCTGAACCCTTTCAAGTTTCACAACATCCTTCCTATAGGAGGGAAACCAGAATTGTACACAGCATTCCAAAAGTGGCCTAACCAATTTCCTGTACAGCCACAACATGACTTCCCAACTCCTATACTCAATGCACTGACCAACAAATGTAAGCATACAAACATCTTCTTCACTATCCTATTTACCTGCAGCTCCACTTTCAAGGAGCCATGAAATTTAATTTAGTTACTGCTGTATTTACATTTGTAAGTAGAGTGGGAGGAAACCGGACTAACCGAAGGAAACCCACACAGACACGGGGAGAATGTGCAAACTCCACACAGACAGTCGCCCGAGGCTAGACTTGAACCCAGGTCCCTGGCACTGTGAGGCAGAAGTGCTAATCACTGAGCCACCATGAGTGTTGTTAATAAACTTCAAGACATCTGTCTCAACAAGAATCTGAGTTTTGTGATATAAATTGCTTCAGATAACACACATAGAAGTAATTGACCACATCATACTGGCCGTGCTGTTTAACCTAAGGGAGCACATCGCTGACTTGCCTGCTGATCTGCAGAGGGAGGTAGGCAGCATTCAATTGCCTCGATCTAGATGCAGTAGGAGACAAACATGGTGGGAAAGAGGATTGGCTTACCTCAGAAATTCTTGATACCCTGTCCCTCCACATCCACCCTGCAAGAAGAAGAGATTACAACAGGATCCCCATCGAAATAGACCATGACCAAGAATCCTTAGGACTCAAGCAAAGAGAGCCTCTGATTAAGTCAGAAGTCACAAACCACCAGGTTATAGTCCAAAACGTTTATTTGAAATTGCAAGCTTTCGGAGCGCTGCTCCTTCATCAGGTGAAGCCACAGGTGAATGGCAGCCTCTGATTAGTTGGCAGATTCTGATGATCTGACATGCCAGTGTTAAGGTACCTGGCCAGGCTAGAAACTCGCACATTTCATACTCACTGGTTATCTCACTGGTGATGGCCAATATGTTAGTTTCTACCTACTACACTCACCCAGACACTTAGTCAAAAAAAAATGGGAAAATCCCAGCCTAGATATTTTGATTGCTGTCTTACCAAATAAACTTATGTCTAGAAGACTAATTACTTCAAAGACTTAGTTTCAACTTCTTCTTAAAATCCAAAGAAAAAGTACGAAAGACTTGCACCCTCCCTCCTCCACACATTGTATTAAATAAACATCCAACAAAACAAGTCAGAGGAACAAAACAACATTGACAACAAAAGATGTTTTGATCTACAACATTGCTTCATTCTAGCTCTTTGGTTTTGAACAACTGCCTCCACATCTGTTGGTTATTACTTGTACCCATTGCACAGTAGTTATTCAATAATGAAGTACCAATTATAACTGCTTCACCATCATAAAGACTTGCTCAAATGCTGAAAAATACCATTTGTGCACTTTTCAAATATTAAATATCATGGTTGTTATTTTGAAAATAATCATGTAGGTAATCTAGATCCATTATTTTAATAATACTTTTTAAAGGACCATTTGGTTCAACAATTTATTTCATCTCAAGGCTGAATTTAATTTAGTTACTGCTGTATTTACATTTGTAAGTAGAGTGGTAACTGGGGGGACCAGATTCTGGGATAACCATGTCTGATTTAAGACACTGTTCATTTTAACATTCAGCTGGCCCAAGTAGGTGGATATGGTCAAACATCTGAATGGCCTATCTGAGCATCCCTGAGAGAGGGGTCACCACGTATAGCTACATCCAGCTTTATCATCAGTGAAATGACATGTAGATTCCGGAAGACTGCTGATGCCTCATTTCCAGACCCTCTTCAAGTCGATGGGACAATTCTCCACAATCTCTGACTGGGTGTGTAAGCATGCTCTAGGAGCTATTTCATGTACCACCCTTCCCACTAGCATTTTCCTCTCACTTGTTACTGGAATCACCAAAAGAATACTCTCCTATTCCACTGCCTAAGACCTTAAGAAATAGGAACAGGAGTGGGCCATTCTGCCCCTCAAACCTGTCCCATTATTCAAAAAGATTAAGGCTATCTGACATTCCTCACGTCCACTTTCCTGCATTTTCCCTAATGATCAAGGATTTATCTGTCTCAGCCTTAAATATATGCAAGGACTTTGCCCCACAGCTCTCTGGGACAAGGACAGCTTTACCATGCAGGCTGCTGACCTCCATATCATGGCTAGAAAAGGTTTAAATAGCTGATGGACCATGTCTGGATGTGTTGCCCCTTCTGCTTCAACAATGGTAGCCCATAAAAGCCCATAAAAATAAACCTAGTTAGATGATTAAAGCATATTGGGTAAATGTACCGAATTATGGAAATATAATTGTTGCAACATGATCTACTGCCTCAATACACAAAGACTTGAAGTCTTTCTACATTGTCAACAAAGGATTAAGCTTCAAGATGTCATTCCCAATATGTTTTTTACAGTTTTTGGGGAGAATGCGTGCAGTGCCTGCTGGGGCCAGCATTAGTATCCCATCCCTAAATTTCTCGGAGAAAGATGGTGGTGAGTTGCCTTCTTGAACTGTTGTCATCCTTACAGTGTAGGGACACATATAGTTCTTCTAAGAAGGGACTTTCATGGTTTTGACCAAGCAACTATGAAGGAACAGTGGTATAGCTGCCACTTATCAGGTTTTGCCAGCAATTCAAGCCCTTAAGTTGTCAACTAATAGCCACTTAAGGGCCTCCAACTTGCCCTCTCTCTGATTATCTGCCTCCTCAGCCTGCAAAAAATGTGACTAGTCTCATAACTGGGAAACTATGATGAATGTTGTGTTGTGCCCAAAACCAGTTCACCTCCACATATGACATTCCATTAAAGATATCCACTGTGCCTGTCATCATTCGCAATCTGTAAAAATTATTGTAGTGTAATCATCAGTCAATCTAACAGTATCTAAACTAACAGTAACATCAGTACACACATAGAATACAGATTATGCATAAGTCTGATATTATAGCACTGTAAGTAGTTAGTGTTTTTAGTAGTCTTTCAAGGCATGGTTTCAACTAGATCCTGATCTTTATGGTATGCCACAGAAACACAGAATAGTTAGGGTGCAGAAGAAGGCCTTTGGCCCACTATGCCAGCACTGACAGTAGGAGAGTACCAATCTAGTGTCAATCTCCTGTCTTTTCCCCATTTTCCTGTACACTATTTTGACACAAATTTTTGCCCAAAGCTCTCTTTACTGTCTCTGTTAAACCTGCCTCCACTACATTTCCAGCCAGTGCATTCCATAACATAACGACTCACTGTGGGAAATTTTTTTTTTTTAACATCACCCTTGCACTTCACTTTAAATCCATGCCCTTTCATTCTTTATTCTTTAATGAATAGGAACAGTTTCTCACTTTCTATGCTATCCAGTCTGCTCGTGATTTTGTAAACCTCTATCAAGTTTCCTCTCAGCCTCCTCTCTCCAAGGAGAGCAATCCCAGCTTCTTCAATTATCCTCATAATTGGAGTGATGTTATGTGAGCTAACAGAGAGAGCAGCCCTTAGACCAGATCATACAGGCAGTGATTTTTGACCCTAGAAAGCACATTAATTTCATGGCCACTGACAGATAATTCAGTACAGCTAGTTCATGGAAGCGAGTTAGTACTGATAGTTGAAACAATGATAGCACTGGTGGCAATTATGAATAGTTCTTTTCGTCATGTATTCTTCGTCATTTACCAGAATTTAGTGCTAAAGTTAACAAACAAGCATAAAGTGGTACAATCTGTACAGAAAGATTTGAGAATATTCTTGCTCCCTTCACTAGAACAAAGGAGACCACTGCTGACCTGATTTTAAAAAGCAGCAGTTTAAAACATGATGAAGCTCAGCTTCAATTTAAGAACATGATCCTGGAGCAAAATATAGGTACAGCATTGAGAAAACTATTTTCTATATCAAAAAGGTCTTACTTGTGTCCAGGCATCAGATACTGATACCATCTCATTGCTTGGAAAACAGGCAAAACAAGAACATGTGTATATGACATTATTACTCTCCTTTTTGGCATGAAGCCACCTACCAGGCATAAGCCTGTGAATTTCAAAACAGCAACAAGGAAAGAAACAAGAAGGCAGAAACAACAACAAGTTTTTAAAAATTCAGAGAAAGTACTAGGCTGTAATATAGATTTTTATACAGACTTTTTTTAAAGAGCATAAAGAGCAGAATAAATATGAAAACCAAATCCTTCAAGCTTGCAGGGAGGCATGCCCTGGAATAGCACCAAATATACTGAAGACTGAGGTTTCAGTTTGGTTAGATTATAACACAAGGCAACATGCATTGCAAACAGTGGAAGAAGCATGTAATAGACAGGACTCAGTGATCCCAGCACTAACAAATTAGGTCTAAGCTCCTCAATCCTTCCATGTCCAGTCATGAACAGTGGTGGACAATGAAACAACTGACAGGAAATGGAGCATCCACATGAATTCCATCCTCAGTGGTGAGGGGATCCAGAACACATGAAGAATTTTCACGCAGAGGGTGGTCCGTCATGGTAATGAACAAAGATTTCCGGCGCAAAATCTCCTGATTGTATTTATGGAGTCGGTTGTGAGCATCATTTATAATACGTGTATGGAATGAGCTGCCAGAGGATGTGGTGGAGGCTGGCACAATTGCAACATTTAAGAGGCATTTGGATGGGTATATGAATAGGAAGGGTTTGGAGGGATATGGGTTGGGTGCTGGCAGGTGAGACTAGATTGGGTTGGGATATCTGGTCGGCATGGACGGGTTGGACTGAAGGGTCTGTTTCCATGCTGTACATCTCTATGACTCTATAAGTCAAGGATGAAGTATTTGCATCCATCTTTAGCCTGAAGTGACTAATCATTGATTCTTCTCAGCCTCCTTTTGAGGTCCCCAACAGCACAGATGCTCATTCTCAACCAATTAAATTTACTCCATGCGATATTAAAGACAGTTGAAGATACTGGAGCCTAAGTATGTAAGTTAGCTCGCTGAGCTTGAAGGTTTCTTTTCAAATGTTTTGTCACCATACTAAATAACATCATCACTGAGAGTCTCTGGTGAAGCGCTGGTGGTATGTCCCACCTCTCTATTTATAGGTCTTGGTTTCCTAAGGTGGGTGATGTCATTGCCGGTTCATTTTTTCAAGGGAAGGTAGATAGGGTCTAAATCAATGTGTTTGCTGATGGACACAGGTGAGACCTTCGCCACCCACAAACAACTTTTCTTCTTGCACGAATGCCTCAGGAATCAAGTACTTCCTAAATACCTAAAACACAAATGCCCCTCAACACCTCACTAGCCAAGAAAAAACAGAATGCTTAAGAAATTATAAATGATGCTCACAACCGACTCCATAAATACAATCAGGAGATTTTGCGCCGGAAATCTTTGTTCATTACCATGACGGACCTTGAATGGACAAATGCATTAGAACGAACCATCAGCTTTAAACAACAGCAAACACAGAGAAAGAAAAAAAAACTCAGCATTCAAGGTAAGTTACATAAACTCACACAAAAATACATTTCACACAACACATGCTTGGATAAAAAAATCTTTCAGACCGTCCACCCACCAATACAGAAAAAGCAGTGTTAGTCAGAGGGTTAAACTACAATTACAAAGACACGAGTAAAAAGAATTTCCTTGCAGCATTTGAATCCACTTTAAAAAATACCAGTCTTTCAGAAGAAACACAGCAGACCACAAGACAAGCTATTACACCTGCAATCGGCCGAGAAAAGGAAGGAAACACACTTAATGCTCAACTTTCTTCACTTCAGAAGCAATCATCCCAGCACCCACAAAGGGAGCTGCATCAAAACATTATTTAGATTAGATTAGATTAGATTACTTACAGTGTGGAAACAGGCCCTTCGGCCCAACAAGTCCACACCGACCCGCCGAAGCGCAACCCACCCATACCCCTACATCCACCCCTTTAACCTAACACTACGGGCAATTTAGCATGGCCAATTCACCTGACCCGCACATCTTTGGACTGTGGGAGGAAACCGGAGCACCCGGAGGAAACCCACGCAGACACGGGGAGAATGTGCAAACTCCACACAGTCAGTCGCCTGAGTCGGGAATTGAACCCGGGTCTACAGGCGCTGTGAGGCAGCAGTGCTAACCACTGGGCCACCGTGCCGCCCTATTTCAATGAGTTACATCACACTGCAGTACCCAAGAACTATAAACAGCATAAGAAAAATATCTATATAACGTTTTCAAGAAAAACAGGGACTCGATAAACACAATCCGCCGATTCCTCAGAAACAAACCCAAATAACCAGACACAATGCAACCAAAAACTATAGCCACATTACCTTACATCAAAGACACATCAGAAATGACTTCCAGACTACTCAGACCCCTCGGCATCATGGTAGCCCACAACCTACAAACACACTTAAACAGCGACTAATGAACCTAAAGGATCTAATCGATAACACCAGCAAAACTAGAGTCATTTACAAGATACCATGCAAGAACTGTAAAAAACATTACATCGGTCAAACTAGCAGGAAGCTTGCCACCAGGATACATGAACACCAATTGGCCATCAGAAGGCACGACCCACTATCACAAGTTTCTATACAAAGACAAAGAAGGACGCCACTTTGACTGGGACAACACACACATCCTTGGACAGGCGAAACAAAGACACACACGAGAATTCTTAGAGGCGTGGCATTCTAACCAGAACTCCATCAATAAATACATCAATTTAGACCCTATCTACCTTCCCTTGAAACCAAGACCTATAAATAGAGAGGTGAGACATACCACCAGCGCTTCACCGGTGACTCTCACTGATGATGTTATCTAGTATGGTGATGAAACATCTGAAAACGAACCTTCAAGCTCAGCAAGCTAACTTACATACAACTTCTCAAAAATCGCTAATGCTGGAACCTGCAAAGACTATGGGCCATGGCAACATTCCTGTTTTAGTATTGAAGACTTGTGACCCAGCATTAGCTGAGACCCTAGCCCAGCTGTTTCAGTATACTGACAACACTGGAATTGTCAAGATGAAAATTGCCCAGGCATCTCCTGTGTACAAAAGGCAGGACAAATCCAGTTTGGTTTCCATCAAAGGCCACTTGGCTCCTGACCTCATTATACCATCGGTCTAATCATGAGCAAAAGAGCTGAATTCCAGAAGTGAGATAAATGTGACTGTCTTTGACATCAAGAATGCATTTAACTGTGTGGCATCAAGGAGCCCTAGCAAAACTGGAGCCAATGGGAATTAGGGGAAAACACTTCATTTGTCATATCACACACAAAGGAAAATTATTGTAGATGTGGGAGGTCAGTCATAGAGTTTTCCTAGGATATCTCTGCAGGGTTCTTCAGGGTAATGTTCTAGACACAATCATCTTCATTAATAAGTTTCCCTCCAACACGCAGTTAGAATTGGGGATGTTCACGGTGTTCATTACAACTCATGGTTCCTCAGATACAGAAGTACACTGTGTCCAAATGCAACAGAACAATGATCATCGTGCCCAGTACTTAATTGTACATGTGACAAGAAGGGAGCAAGTTTCACTTGAGCGTAAGCTCACCTGATTGCTTCCACTTCTTACTCCTCTCTCGCCACCTCCAGGAAGGGAAAAAAAACATCCCAAGTTTCTGCCTTGTTCTTTCACAGGCAGTTTGTTGCTGTTTTCAATTACGATATGTTTGTGCCAAATTTTGCTGCTTGTCTGGATACAAATTAAACTTTTGCGTATCATGTGTAGTGTTTCAAATTTAAACATAATCTAGTGTGTGAGACAAATGAGTGACAACAGCAGCAATAAACATGACTCATTGTTACCAGGAACATAGTGCTAGTAACATAACCACAGGCTAGACATAAACCGATGCACAATTACAAGACAAAAGGCTTACCTGTAAAATGAAATTACAGAAAGTATCATGCCAAGTAAATCTTCAGCATAGAGAATGGTTGCTTACCACGCCAGTTACCACAAAGCCATTTGCACTGCCACTAATAAAACTTAAAAAACAAATAGTTACAAATCAACAGGCTCCAGTCATTCGCCTTCTGTTTATTACAAAGTGAAAGCACAAAGATTAATAATGCTACATTGAAAAAAACCTCTTAAACGGCATAAGTTTCACTTAATACATGGTTATGTTTTATATTGAAGATCTTACAACCATTTTCATAGCAGACCATCTGCATTGACGGATTTCAAATGCATCGCTTTATCCTTTCTCTTGATGTGGTCACAGAGAGTTTTTCAAAATTCTTTCATGGGATATGAAAACCACTAGCTGGGCTGGCATTAATTGTCCATCTTCAATTACTCTACAAAAAGTAGTGGTGATCCGCCTTCTTGAACTGCTGCAGTCCATGTGGTATAGATGCAGCCCCCACTACTGTTAGGAAGGACATTCCAGGATTTTGACCAAGTGGCAGTGGAGGAACAGCAGTACATTTCCAAGTCAGGATATGTGCTGTTTGGAAGGGGATTTGCAGGTGATGGAGTCACCATGAATCATCTACCCTGGTCCTTCTAAGTGTTCAAGATCATAGATTTGGAAAGTATATCAAAGGAGCTTTGGTAAGTTCTGCAGTGTATCTTGCACACAATGTTCACCAGTGGTGGAGGTAGTAAATGCCCAAGATAATAGAAAGGTAGTCAATCATGCTGGCTGCATTGTTCAGAATTGTGTCAAAAAATCTTGAGTGCTATTGGAGCTGTACAATCCAAGCAATTGGAGAACAACATATTACTTTTCTTTATTCTTTCACAATTCTCAATTCCAACATTTGCTGCCGTCCCTTGAACTGGGTGGTTTGCTAAATCATTTCAAAGGAATAGTAAGAGTCAACCACATTAACATGGGTCTGGAGTTACTGTCGGCCACACCAGGTGTGAATGGGCGATTCCCTTCCCTAAAGAGCATTACTAAACCAAAGAGGTTCTTGTAACAATTGATGATAATTTCACGGTTCCAATACTAAATACCAAGTTAATTCATTAATAGATGATAAATACCACTGGCTGCCTTCAGCTCTTATCTCCTCACAGTCTTTGTCTGGGTCTCTAAATTACTAGTCTGTCATCTTCCCACAGATTTGCACCTTGTAAATTGGGAGTCGGGAAGTGATTTAATCATTACAGAATTCCCGAATTCTAATCTGTTTTGTAGCCACAGTATTTATATGAGTCATACAACCAAACAGCACTTATATCCAAATAATTTACTGGTCAATGGTAACTCTCTGAGATGTTGATAGTGAGGGATTTAGTGACGTTATTGAAGATCAAGGGGAGATGGTCAGAAACTTTCTGTAGAACATAGCCATTGCATTGGACTTCGTGATATAAATTCAACTTGCCACTTACCTGTCCAAACATCAACAATGTTCAGTGACTGCTGAATTTGCACATGAAAAGTGTCAGTTTCTGACGGTTTATGGATGGAACTGAAATTGAGTAATCATCAGAGAAGACCCCATTTCTAATCTATTGCTGGACAGAAGATTATTGAAGAAGCAGCTGAGACACAAACTGAAGGAATTGCCACACAGTTGTCTTGTGACAGAAATTATTGACCAGCAATTTGTTCAACCCTCTTCCCTATTGCTACGTATGAATCTAATCAATAGAGGTAGCTCCCCAATGTTTGACCATTGACTCCAGTTCTGAAAGGACTCCTTGTTGCACCCTGCCTTGAAGTTAAGGGCAGTCATAGAACATAGAACATAGAACATAGAAGAATACAGCGCAGTACAGGCCCTTCGGCCCTCGATGTTGCGCCGATCCAAGCCCACCTAACCTACACTAGCCCACTATCCTCCATATGCCTATCCAATGCCCGCTTAAATGCCCATAATGAGGGAGAGTCCACCACTGCTACTGGCAGGGCATTCCATGAACTCACGACTCGCTGAGTAAAGAACCTACCCCTAACATCTGTCCTATACCTACCCCCCCTTAATTTAAAGCTATGCCCCCTTGCAATAGCTGACTCCATACGTGGAAAAAGATTCTCACTGTCGACCCTATCTAAACCCCTAATCATCTTATACACCTCTATCAAGTCACCCCTAAACCTTCTTTTCTCCAATGAAAACAACCCCAAGTGCCTCAGCCTTTCCTCATACGATCTTTCTACCATACCAGGCAACATCCTGGTAAACCTCCTCTGCACCCATTCCAGTGCCTCCACATCCTTCCTATAGTATGGCGACCAAAACTGCACACATCTATTGATGTTTACTGATTTGTTCTTGCCTGGACCAAAGCCACAATGAAATCAGGAGTTGGGTGAATGTTTGCAGTATCCAGTCCCTTCAGTCATGTCTTCATGTCCCCTAGGGTGAATTAAATCAGTTGGTCTGGCATCTGTGCTGTTGGTTCCTCAGGAGGAAACCAAGATGGATCTTTTGTCTTGTTCTCTCCCAACTTCTTCTCCATTCCAGAATTTACTCATTAGACTTACAATAAATCTGGCTATCCTCCTACCAAGAGCATTTTTCCAGAGGTGACTCCCTGTTGCATGTGCAAGACCAGTATTGAATGTGTACAAATTGCCTGAGGTAAAAACATTTATGTCTTATCTCATTGTTAAATGGTTTATTTTCTCTTTCTCTTCATAACTGCTCTATTTTCATGTAAGCAGGTTTTAAAATCCTGATAAACACACTTTACTTTTAAAATACAACCTTTAATATTATTGCTTTCCAAATCTAAAACATGGAAAATTGGTTAGAAATATGGAATTATGATTTTACAAATTGAAGAAAACAGAACTAATGATAATTGTAAATACCTGATTAAAAATGATGTTGGATGATTCTTTCAAAACATTCCAACTGTCGCATTACATGCTTTCAAAGTATTGATAGAAACATATCAGAATGAACGATATATCCTCGCCTGATTGGTGACATCTTTAGAGCCATATCGATCATAGCTGTAGGCCCTGGGACATTTATCACTAGTGGATAAGCAGCTTCTACCCAATCAGTATAGAGTCAAATCCTTGTCACTGGGTGCATGGATATCATATGACATACGACAAGCTTTTCCATTGAGGGTAACGGGAGCTGAAGCCTAAAACCCAGCTAGACTTTTGTTTCGGTAACATGGGTCTATGACAATGGAAATACGGAATCTGAACAAGGCACCGATCCTCATAAGTACATTATGAGTTCATCCACATTATCACCTCCCTTATGTGGCTATGTAAGGGGGCTGGGCTATTCTGTCACATGCTTTCAAACTCATAGCCATAATTCAGGTTCACATGTTCATTTTTGCCTGCCCCTTCTCTCCTGTCAATCTCAGGGAAGGTATTGGTATGGGATGCTTTTCCAGAAGTTCTGGAAAATATTTTGAATCTCTACTTCAGCATTTCTCTTTTGAATTGACAATTTGTTTTAATTTATTTATTTATTCATGGGATGTGGTGTCACTGGCTGGGCCAGCATTTATTACCTATCTCTAGTTTCCTTGAGAAGGTGGTGAGCTCCCATCTTGAACTGCCGCAGTCCTTGTGATGAACTCACATACCGTGGGGAAGGGAATTTTAGGACTTTGACCCAGGAATACTGAAGGAAGAATGCTATATTTCCAAGTCAGGATGGTAAGTGTCTTGAAGGGGAATTCCCATATATCTTCTGCCCGTGTCCTTCTAAATGATAGTGACCATGAGTTTGGAAGATGCTGTCTAAGGAACTTTGGTGAATTTTGATATCTTGTAGATGTTGATTTTGTGTGTCCATAATGGAGGGAGCGGCACCTATCCACAATTATTTCCTTCTATCAATAATAAGTTGATTGCACACAAGCTGCCACCACCTATTTCCCCACTTTCTATATCTTCCATGATATAGGAAGCACCAGAAACTGCATTCAGAAAGAATATTTTTATTTTGAGTACCCCAAATTTTCCATTTGCAGTCATGTCTCACAGGAAGCACTCACCCCTGAGTCAGCAGATTGCAGGGTAAGGTGCATTCTGTCAATTTGAGCACATAATCTAGTCTGGTACTGAGGAAATGCTACAGCACTGTTGGAAATGCCATCTCTCAGACTAGATGTTAAACCAAGATTCAGCCTGCTCTACGGATGGACATAAAAGCTACCATAGTATTATTGTCTTATTCAGTATGTGGGTGTACTTACCAGACAAGGTGCAAAACTTGACCTACTCTTGGAAAATAAAGTAGGGCAGGTGACTGAGGTGTCAGTGTGGGAGCACTTTGAGGCCAGCGACCATAATTCAATAAATTTTAAAATAGTGATGGAAAAGGATAGACTAGATCTAAAAATTGAAGTTCTAAATTGGAGGAAGGTTAATTTTGACGGTATTAGGCAAGAACTTTCAAAAGCTGATTGGGGGCAGATGTTCACAGGTAAAGGGATGGCTGGAAAATGGAAAGCCTTCAGTAATCAGATAACGAGAATCCAGAGAAAGTATATTCCTGTTAGGGTGAAAGGAAAGGCTAGTAGGAATAGGGAATGCTGGATGACAAGAAAAATTAAGGGTTTGGTTGAGAAGAAGAAGGAAGCATATGTCAGGTACACTCACCAGTGATCGAATCAATCCTTAGAAGAGTATAAAGGCATAGGAATATACTTCAGAGGGAAATCAGGAGGGCAAAAAGGGGACATGAGATAGTTTTGGCAAATAGAGTTAAGGAGAATCCAAAGGGATTTTATAAATACATTAAGAACAAAAATTAACTAGGGAGAGAATCGGGTCCCTCAAAGATCAGCAAGGCAGTCTTTGCGTGGAACCGCAGGAGATGGGGCAGATACTAAATGCATATTTTGCATCATTGTTTACTATGGAGGAGGACATGGAAGATATAAAAAGTGGGGAAATAGGTGGTGACATCTTGAAAAATGTCGATATTACAGAGGAGGTGGTGCTGGATGTCTTGAAACATAAAAATGGATAATTCCCCAGGACCTGATCAGGTGTACCCTCAAACTCTGTGGGAAGCTGGGCAAGTGATTACTGGACCCGTTGCTGAGATATTTGTATCATCAATAGTCACAGGAGAGGTGCCAGAAGACTGGAGGTTGACTAACATGGTGCCATTATTTAAGAAAAGTGATAAGGACAAAACAGGGAACTATAAACCAGTGAGCCTGACATCAGTGGTGAGCAGGTTGTTGGAGAGAATCCTGAGGGACATGTACAAGCATTTAGAAAGGCAAGGACTGATAAGGGATAGTCAATATGGCTTTGTGTGTGGGAAATCATGTTTCACAAACTTGATTGAGTTTTTTTGTATAAGTAACAAAGAGGTTTGATAAGGGCAGAGCAGTGGACATGATCTATATGGACTTCAGTAAAGCGTTCAACAAGGTTCCTCATGAGAGACTGGTTAGCAAGGTCAGATCTCATGGAATACAGGGAGAACTAGCCATTAGAGAACTAGCTCAAAGGTAGAAGACAGAGCGTGGTGGTGGAGGGTTGTTTTTCAGACTGGAAGCCTGTGACCAGTAGAGTGCCACAAGGATTGCTGTTGGGTCTACTGCTTTTCATCATTTATGTAAATGATTTGAATGTGAGCGTAGGAGGAATAGTTAGTAAGTTTGCAGATGACACCAAAATTGGAGATGTAGTGGATAGTGAAGAAGGTTATCTCAGAGTACAAGGGGATCTTGATCAGATGGGCCAATGGGCTGAGGAGTGACAGATGGAGTTTAATTTAGATAAATGTGAGGTGCTGCATTTTGGGAAAGCAAATCTTAGCAGGACTTATACACTTAACGGTAAGGTCCTTGGGACTGTTGCTGAACAAAGAGACCTTGGAATGCTGATTCATAGCTCCTTGGAAGTAGAGTCACAGGTAGATAGCATAGTGAAGAAGGCATTTGGTATGCTTTCCTTCATTGGTCAGAGCATTGAGTCCAAGAGTTGGGAGGTCATGTGGCAGCTATACAGGACATTGGTTAGGCCATTTTTGGAATATTGCATGCAATTCTCATCTCTTTCTTATCGGAAGGATGTTGTGAAACTTGAAAGTGTTCAGGAAAGATTTACAATGATGTTGCCAGGGTTGGAAGATTTGAGCTGTATAGAGGTTTATAAACCCATGAGGGGAATGGCTAGGATAAATAAACAAGGTCTTTTCCCTGGGGTCGGGGAGTCCAGAACTAGAGGGCATAGGTTTAGGGTAAGAGGGGAAATATAAAAGAGACCTAAAGAGCAAGTTTTTCACACAGAGGATGGTGCGTGTATTGAATGAGCTGCCAGAGGAAATGGTGGAAGCTGGTACAATTGCAGCATTTAAAAGGCATCTGGATGGGTATATGAACAGGAAGGGTTTGGAGGGATATGGGCTAAATGCTGGCAAATGGGAATAGATTAGGTTGGGATATCTGGTTGGCGTGGACGAGTAGAACTGAAGGGTCTGTTTCCGTGCTGTACATCTCTATGACTCTATAACTCTATTTGGTCAAAGTTTCTTGCTGAATAATACATGTAAAACAATTGATGTAGCTACTTATTTTGTTTTTTTTTGTAGTTTGCTGTGCTTTTATTAGTTGCTGCATCATCTATATTTGCAACCGTACTTTAAGAAGGGCCTCATTGGCTGGGAATTATTTTAGAGCATCCTGAAGTCATGAAAGGCACTATAATAATTCAAAGATATTTATCCTCCAAACTGAATTGTACCAATACCCCAAACTCCAGGTTTAAATACCACTCACAGCAACGTAGAAACATAGAAGATAAGAGCAGGATTAAGCCATCCACCCTCTTGAGGCTGCTCCCCTATTACAGTCATAGTGTCATAGAGATGTACAGCATGGAAACAGACCCTTTGGTCCAACCCGTCCATGCCGACCAGATATCCCAACCCAATCGAGTCCCACCTGCCAACACACAGCCCATGTCCCTCCAAACCCTTCTTATTCATATACCCATTCAAATGCCTCTTAAATGTCGCAATTGTACCAGCCTCCACCACTTCCTCTGGCAACTCATTCCATACACGTACCACCCTCTGCGTGAAAAAGCTGCCCCTTAGGTCTCTTTTATATCTTTCCCCTCTCACCCTAAAACCTATGCCCTCTAGTTCTGGACTCCCTGACCCCAGGCAAAAGACTTTGTCTATTTATCCTCTCCATTCCCCACATAATTTTGTAAACCTCTATAAGGTCACCCCTCAGCCTCAGACGTTCCAGGGAAAACAGCCCCAACCTGTTCAGCCTCTCCCTATAGCTCAAATCCTCCAACCCTGGAAACATCCTTGTAAATCTTTTCTGAAGCCTTTCAAGTTTGACAACATCTTTCCGATAGGAAGGAGACCAGAATTGTACGCAATATTCCAACAGTGGCCTAACCAATGTCATGTACAACCGCAACATGACCTCCCAACGCCTGTACTCAATACTCTGACCGATAAAGGAAAGCATACCAAACGCCTTCTTCACTATCCTATCTACCTGCGACTCCACTTTCAAGGAGCTATGAACCTGCACTCCAAGGTCTCTTTGTTCAGCAACACTCCCGCGG
>NC_057710.1:62776463-62880873 GCF_004010195.1 Chiloscyllium plagiosum | reverse complement strand
CCTTTCACCCTGACAGGAATATACTTTCTCTGGACTCTCGTTATCTCATTTCTGAAGGCTTCCCATTTTCCAGCCATCCCTTTACCTGCGAACATCTGTCCCCAATCAGCTTTTGAAAGTTCTTGCCTAATACTGTCAAAATTGGACTTTCTCCAATTTAGAACTTCAACTTTTAGATCTGGTTTATCCTTTTCCATCATTATTTTAAATCTAGTAGAATTATGGTTGCTGGCCCCAAAGTGCTCCCCCACTAACACCTCAATCAGCTCCCCTGCCTTAAATCCCAAGAGTAGGTCAAATATTGCACCTTCTCTTGTCGGTACATCCACATACTGAATCAGAAAATTTTCTTGTACACACTTAAGAAATTCCTTTCCATCTAAACCTTTAACACTATGGCAGTCCCAGTCGATGTTTGGTAAGTTAAAATCCCCTATCATAACTACCCTATTATTCTTACAGATAGGTGCGATCTCCTTACAAGTTTGTTTCTCAATTTCCCTCTGACTATTGGGGGGTCTATAATAAAATCCCAATAAGGTGATCAGCCCTTTCTTATTTCTCAGTTCCACCCAAATAACCTCCCTGGATGTATTTCCGGGAATATCCTCCCTCAGCACAGCTGTAATGCTATCCCTTATCAAAAATGCCACTCCCCCTCCTCTCCTGCCTCCCTTTCTATCCTTCCTGTAGCATTTGTATCCTGGAACACTAAGCTGCCAGTCCTGTACATCTCTGAGCCATGTTTCTGTAATTGCTATGGTATCCCAATCTCATGTTCCTAACCATGCCCTGAGTTCATCTGCCTTCCCTGTTAGGCCCCTTGTATTGAAATAAATGCAGTTTAATTTATTAGTCCTACCTTGTCCCTGCCTGCCCTGACTGTTTGACTCGCTTATGTTCTCAGCTGTACCCATCTCAGATTGATCTTTTTCCTCACTATCTCCCTGGGTCCCAGTGTATTAGTCCCCTTCCAATTTAGGTGCAATCCGTCCTTCTTGTACAGGTCACGTCTACCCCAAAAGTGATTCCAATATCCAAAAATGTGAATCCTTCTCTCATACACCAGCTCCTCAGTCATGCATTCATCTGCTCTATCCTCCTATTCCTGCCCTCACTCACTCGTAGCACCAGGAGTAATCCAGATTTTACTACTCTTGAGGACCTCCTTTTTAAATTTCTGCCCAACTCTCTGTAATCTCCCTTCAGAGTCTCAACCTTTTCCCTTCCTGTGTCATTGGTTCCAATGTGGATAATGACCTCCTGCTGGCCCCTCTCCCCCGTGAGAACATTCTGCACCCTCTCTGAGACATCCTTGATCCTGGCACCAGGGAAACAACACACCAATCTGCTTTTTCTCTGCTGGCCACAGAAACGTCTGTCTGTACCTCGGACTACTGAATCCCCTAACACAATTGATCTCTTGGAAGCCGACTTACCCCTCATTGCATTCGAGCCAGTCTCAATACCAGAAACTTGGCTGTTCGTGCTACGTTCCCCTGAGAATCCATCACACCCTACATTTTCCAAAACAGCATATCTGTTTGAAATGGGTATATCCAGAAAAGACTCCTGCACTAGCTGCCTACCTCTCTTACCCTTCCTGGAGTTAACCCATCTATATGACTGGATCTGAGACTTTCCCCTCTTCCTATAACTGCCATCCATCACATACTGTTGCTGTTGCAAATTCCTCATCACTTCTATCTGTCTCTTCAACCGATCCATTCGATCTGGTAAGATTCGCATCCAACAGCATTTATGGCAGATATAATCCGCAGTAACCCTTAAACTCTCTTTAAACTCCCACATCTGACAAGAAGTACATATCACTGCAAAGGCCATTTTTGCTCCTTCACAATCTACAGACCCAGAAAATAACACCATCTTATTCCTCTACAAACACTGCCCCAGGTTAAATTAATAGCTATGGCTTATATTTTAAGTTTAATCAAGAGACTTTTCTCCAAAAACATATAATCAAGAAAGAACCCACTGTACTCACTGATACAGCCTTTCTCTTGGACAGACATAAAACAACAATTAACTTATCTGGTTCTGTGTTGTGAACTTTGCCCAAACCGGTTCCTCCAAGATTAGTTGTGAATTTCACTATTTGTTAATTTTCCCAGATTCATGACTGATCATTGGGCTCAATACCCTAATCCCACCCTCCCATTCGTTTGACTGTATCCTGTAATAATTAACATTGAATTGATGAAAATATTTTAACAAAAATAGTCATATTCATTTAAAAAATACTGTGCATAGTGGAAATGTGAAAAGCACACAGGCAATACTGAAGAAACTCAACAGGTCTGCCAGCTTCTGTGGAGAAAGAAAGTGTGAACATTTTGAGTCTGGTATGACTCTTCTTCAGAACTCTAAAGTAAAGCTATTGACTTTCTCGAGCATTTTCTGTGTTTGAACAATGTTTATATAGTGTATTGACCTATGACCCAAGGCATTTCTTAATGATGTTATAAAGCACAATTAGACACTGAGCTACAGAAATAGATACTACAACAGATAGCTGAAATCTTGCTCAAAGAGGTAGATTTTTAGGAGTCTCTTGAATTAAGAAAGAGAGGTGCAGAATTGGAAAGAGCGAAGGAGGGAATTTCAAGCTTTGGAATTAAACAGTTGAAAATATGGCCTTCAACTGATGAGGAATTGAAATCATACTCCTTAATGACAGGAAGTTCTTCACAAAATTCATTTAATTTGTTTTTGGAATTTTCTTTCTTCTTACTTTATTTTTTCAATGCTGGTTAACTTAGAGGAAGGTGACAGCAAGTCTAAATAAGTGTTGAAATTCACTGAAATCAATGAAAGAGACATCTAATGGTTTCAGTTTTAGATAATTGATCTGCAAGTCCAATTTCGTAATTGGGCATCTCGCTGAAAATATAAACCACTGTAGTCTATTTTTTCAAAAGTAATCTATTTTTTCAGAAGTTTTGAAATAGCCTATTCATCTTTTAATGACTTGGATCTTTCCCAAATGGATTTCAAACTGCCCCATTGATCCAAATTAAAGTATTCCACACAGAGATTATCAGGGCATTTTATGTTCTGAATACCTGACCTTTTGTGTTGAAAGGAAATTATTAAGATAATTTCCTGCTGAGTCAGGCTGACAGTGAAATTAATATTTGAAAATCTACATGGAAGAATTATATTGGATAAACAGCTGATTGAGGGAAGAATGAGATACTAAAGATTTGAACTAGAGAGGCTCTATCTGTTAATTAACCATCAAGCATTTCCATCACTAACAACGGGATGTGAAGAGATTATCATGGTTCTGCAATATACATGGTTCCTTATTTGTTATGGAATACTGTTCTGTAAAAATGAGCATGAAACATAAGATTATGTAAATGAAACTTACATTACCTTGGAAAAAATGCAGCAAAGCATCTCTGTCCATCAGTACAATGTACTTGAGTACATCACCATAGACATGTCAGTTGTTATAGTGATTGTTTGCATGAGAACAGAACTAGGTGCTACATTGGAATTACTGAAAGAGAAATTAAATATTTTATATTTTCTAAAAGCTTATCTCAGATTCTAATGTACCGTATTATATGATTTCTCACAAATTTGCCAAGACACAATCTCTGTTCTCCTGCCAACAGCAAGTTTCAACCACTTCCTAAAGATTAGTCTAATTCTTGCATTCTTTCCCGAGGGGTTTCACTCCCTCGTCATGTAAGATTCAAAGGGCATTCATTTCTGACTGTAATGCTAAGCTGTGTGTGGCACTCTATGTGCAATACACGCTATTTTACCAATGACTAATAGGACAATTTTTCAGTCTGAAGGTACCATCTGGACACTATCAGCCATTAAGCCACTAACAACACATAAACCACATAATTAGTTTTGAAGTTTCTATCAGGCTGAGTTCCAAGATGTTAATTCTGGAATGGCACCACAGCGGATTTTGGATTAGACTCATTGCCCGTTCAATGACTTCTTCCTAGGAACTGCAGGGAGTCGGCAACAAATTTAAAATCTCATCAACGTTTATCTTCTAGGCATTGTGCACATCACAAACTAAAATTGAGACTGTGTAAAGAATAAGTTATCATTCCCTAATGGTGAATTTTATCTCATCCCCACCAAATAGGAACAAGCATTTGCTGCATTGGGTGTCTCCAATCAAGAGAGCCTATTTTGTCCAAGACATTCATAAGTTGAACCCAAAATGCTGATATCTCAAGGCTATTGTAAGATTTTATAAGTTTGTAGCGATAGTGCTTAACAGATTACAGAACAGGCTCATCAGCTCCATCTCTATATTCCTGTACACAGTCAGCCCATTGCCAAAGAAATCATTATCAGGCAAGGTAGGAGCAAATGGCTGCAGATGCTGGAGTCTGTACTGAAAACACAGTGAGTCAGGCAGCATCCATGGAAAGAGAGCAAGCCAATATTTCAAGTCTAGATGACTCTTCGTCAAAGGGAGAAGTTGATGAAACTTCAGCAGATTTTCAGTCAATCTTCAATATTTATTTGAGTCCCAAGAGTTTTCTTTTTGAGTGCTTTCAATCAGCCCAACAGTCTTGGTAGATTCCACTGAAGATTTACATAATGTCATTAATTCATGTGAAGAAGCAGTGTTGAGAAGAGAGCCCTTCTGAATGGTGTGCTTCTGGACTGTAACAATCCTGTGATTCTGTAACCATGACCTGTGTTGTGCTGGCAGGTTGGAACTGGTGCAGCTCAGAGCTTACTGCTCTGCTGCCTTGCCATCATGTATATGCTGTTAATAACCAAGTAACTAGAAGTCTGGCATGACCTTTAGTAAAGATCCAAATAAATCAGACTGAAGCACCTTGCCATTGGCTTCAGCATGGGTGGTCAAAATTTGCTGATTGTCAACTGAGTGTCGATGAAATGATCATTGGCTGTGACTTCTTTAAGCGTGACCACGGGAAATCCAATTTTAAAACTGCAGCATCTCAGCTGTTGCCAGTTCAGTTTAACAAAGCCATAACGATCGTGGAACTAAAATCTTGAATGGTACCATATTGAACTTGGATCAAAATTTTAAGAACAGGTGATAACCTCAGCAGTAGAATTTATAGACTACACATTCTATTTCAGATTTGAGAGTGAAATATTTTTCAACAGAACACAGACAAACTGCAAAACGACTTCTCCATACATTCAGGTAAGCTGCAACAGCTCCTATGCAGGCTTTCCAAATCTCACAAAATTATAGGGTTGCAGATAGCATTCTTTGTTCAATCACAGGGATGTTATGGTGCACAAGGAGGCCATTCAGCCCATAGTGTCTGCACCAGCTCTTCAAACAAGCATCATTCCATCCTGCCAATTTCCAGCTTCTTTCCAACTTTCAATTATACAGAATATCCAACATTTGATTATCCAAATATTGGATTATCCAAACAAAATCGCAAGGTCCCGATGCGCGGCTAAACTATGTTATCTGACATTCGATTATCCGACGTTCGATTAACCAAATGAAATACTCCATGCCCTTGGCCTTCAGATAATCGAGGTTCCTCTGTACATTGTTTCCATCCAATACCTCCTTAAATGTCTCAATTTAACTCACTTCTACAGCGCGTTCCAGACCTTAACTAATTGCTGTGTGCAAAGGCTTTAGCTTGCATCACATTTGTTCTTTGTGAAATTCTTTCTGAGAAGCTTTTTGGTTCTTGATCCTTTTCCTATCTACTCTGCCCAACCAGTTCATGATTTTGAAAACCTCTATCAGGTGCCCTCTTAGCCTTCTTGTCTCCAAGGCAATCAGCCCCGACTTCTCCAATTTCTCTTCATAACTGAAGTTTGTCATTTCAGGAATCATTCTTGTAAATCACTTCTGTACTGTCTTCAATAATGGGGCAATCAGAACTGTTCAGCTAACAAGGATCTTGTATAAGTTCAGCATCACCTCCTTGAACTGGTTGGGCAGAGTAGATAGGAGAAAGTGCACCTGCTCGTAAAAGGATCAAGAACCAAAAAGCTTTTCAAAAAGAATTTTGAAAAGAATAAATGTGATGCAAGCTAAAGCTTTTACACACAGCGATTAGGTAAGGTCTGGAACACACTGTAGAGGTGAGTTAAATTGAGACATTTAAGGAGGTATTGGATGGAAACAATGTACAGAGGAACCTCGATTATCTGAAGGCCACGGCAGGGAGTATTTCATTCGGTTAATCGAATGCTGGATAATCGAGAATACTGTATGCTTTAATAAAGCTGAGAACACTGTATGCTTAATTCCTTGCTTTCTTTGTCTGTTTTGCCACCTTCAATGATATGTGTACATGTATGGTCAGGTCCTTCAGGTCTCATACCGCATTTAGAGTTGTAATCCTCTTGTGAAGTTGGCAAAGCCAGAAGTCAAAGTTACCTTCAGGAAATAATCTCTTGGGCTCTCTCTTCACTAATCTCTTACTTACCTGTGCTGTGTGATTCACCAGGTTCATGTTCCTCCAGCTCACTCTCTGCTGTATCAGGGCCGCTGATTTAAGTGCTTGCGCTTGAAAGGGATGAAACAATTGCAGCTGCCCTTTCAGGAGAACTGCCTTCCTCCCAGATATCTGGAGGTTCCAGCTTTTAACAGAAAAAGAAGATAGAAATCAATGAAATAAGCAAAAGTGTGTAACAAAAGGACGAAGCAATGGGAGATCTCTGGATCTAAATGACATCTAAAGTTTGTCATGTTGCCTGAATCAATGATTATTCAAGCTTAAAGTGGGGAGGATTACAAACCAGAGGGACACACTGCTGATACAGGACATCTAGCCTTTATGGCGTTGATACCTTTTGCTCTTCCTGCCAATCCTGTGCAGCTCCAATGATGTCTAAGGGGAATGAGACCTGTCTGCATGCCCTAACCTACTCCACTTGCACCACCTTGAGAGAACTGAAGTAGTCTTGATATCCAGACCTTCCCAGAGGAAGCATTGACTTAAGTGAGAATGCAGACAATAAACTGGCCTGGCTGCTCATCATGGCTGGAAATCATGAATTTTTACAGGAATATATAGGATCTAGGAATTGATGTAGGGTCATTCAGCCCATCATATCTAATCTACCATTCAATATTGAAATAATTTTGTAAATTGCATTAAGATCATCTCTCATTCCTCAAAATCTGAAGGATTCAGACCCAATTACTTCAATTTTTCCTCAGACAATTATTCCACTATCTCAGGGATTAGACAAGTCAATATCATTTGCACTTTATTCAGCAACCATATCCTTCCTTAGCTACGGAGAAAGACTGCACATAATACTCCAGGTGCAGTGTCACCAAGGCTCTTTACAGTTACAGAAAGAAATCTTTATTTCTGTTCTCCAATCCTTTCACAGTGAAGGCCAATATAGCATTCACCTTCAAACTGTTTGCTGCATCTGCATGCTCACTATTAATGACTCATGAAGAAGGAGACCCAGGTCACTTGCCAACCTCTCACAGGAGAAGAAACACTCTGCTTTTCTGTTTAAATACTCCAAATCACTACACCAATTGTCAACAGCTGTTGCCAAAGCACTGAGCCTTGCAAAGTACTCTATAGTAGCGGACTGCATTCTCAGAATTTTCCATTTATTCTTACCTCGTGTTTGCTCTCTGTTAACCAATTCTCAATACACAGGTGTGTATAATGTACAATCCCATTTCTATAATACTGTATATTGTGTGAGACCTTATCTAAAGACTTCTGAAAATGCAAAGTTATCACATCCACTGGTTCTCCTTTATCAATATTATAAATAAAATCTTCAAAAAGCTCAAAGGTTTGTGATATATGATTTATAGATCTTATGAGGAAAGGCTGAGACTTGAGGCTGTTTTCGTTAGAGAGAAGACTGTTGAGAGGTGACTTAATTGAGACGTATAAGATAATCAGAGATTAGTTAGGTGGAGAGTGAGAGCCTTTTTCCTCAGATGGTGATGGCTAGCATGAGGGGACATAGCTTTAAATTGAGGGGTGATGGACATAGGACAGATGTCAGAGGTAGTTTCTTTACTCAGAGAGTAGTAGGGGCATGGAATGCCCTGCCTACAACAGTAGTAGACTCGTTAACTTTAAGGGCATTTAAATGGTCATTAGATAAACATATGGATGAAAATGGAATGGTTTAGGATAGATAGGGTTCAGATTGGTTCCACAGGTTGGCACAACATTGAGGACCGAAGGGCCTGTACTGCGCTGAATGTTTTATGTTCTATGATTTCCTTTTCATAAATTCATATTGAGTCTGCTCAATCATATCATTACTTCTATGTGTCCAGTTATCGCATTTTTAAATATAGATTCTAACACTTGCCCCATTACTAATGACACCCTGCCTGGGATATACTGCAAGGCCCTAACAGAGCAGTCAAGATATTGAAACTTCACCTGAAGGAAGTCTGTGGTCTGGTTCCACGATGGCCTTGGTAGTGTTGTATCTTCATTCTGTATCAGTCTGTGTGTTTTGTAAAGATGTCATGAGCCATGTTTGGAGGGGTAGCTTTTGTCTTCCAGCAGCAATCCCGGGGACCTTGGAATGAAACAGGAACCTGTGAGTTCTCTAGTAGTAAGTATCATGACAGCTCCCAAGATATCAAGTGCAGTTTCACAGAATTTAATATTGAAAGTCGTATATAATTTGAACATTGAAGCCCATTCTGTTGATGAATTCTGCAGGTTTGTGTTAGGGTGGTCTCAAAGTAATGTGGGTGCTGTCAATAGTGCTGTGTACTTGATAGAAACAATGACAGTGGAGAAAGGCACTGCCTGAAATGTTTCACTCTCCTCATCGCGCGGGAGAGATATGAAGACCTGTGAGCCGGGGAAAGTAGCATCATTAACAACCCAGGTTCATTCACGGGTCAGGGATTGGGAGATGCTGCACAGCTTCCCAATTGTTCCTCAAAATGAGACACGAGCATAAAGATTCAGGGTAGCCATGACCTTGAAGGCCTTTGGGATGGGATGGCCACTGAGTCCTTCTGAGAAGAATCTTTGCTCCAGTGGATGACAAAGTAGGGTGGTGTGGTCTAGGAAACGCTGAATCAGTGCCTGCACTGCCTTTCAGAGAGTTGAAAAAAAATGTTAATGAGGCTGGTAGATGCAGGGCATCTTCATTCTGCTCCACCTTGTTTCTGGATCCTTCCCTGCTGCTTCTCCTTTTGGAGGCAGATGTTGGTGCCTACTTGTTTCATTGGACTCGCTGACAAAGTAGTAATCACATCTCACAGAGTCTCATAGAGCTGTACAGCATGGAAACAGACTCTTCAGTCCAACTCGTCCATGCTGACCAGATATCCTAAATTAATCTAGTCCCATTTGCCAGCATTTGGCCCATAACCCTCTAAACCCTTCCTATTCATGTGCCCATCCAGTTGCCTTTTAAGTGTTGTAGTTGTACAGCCTCCACCACTTGCTCTGGCAGCTTATTCCACATGCAACATCCTCTGCTTGAGAAAGTTGCCCATTAGGCCACTTTTAAATCTGCCAGACCTGCTGTGCTTTTCCAACACCACTCTAAGCTAGATGCCCACTTTTAAATCTGTCCCCTCTCACCTTAAAGGTATGCCCTCCGGTTCTGGACTCCCACACCCAGGGAGAAGACCTTGTCTATTTATCCTATCCATGCCCCTCATGATTTTATAAATCTCTATAAGGTCACCCCTCAGCCTTCGACGCTCGAGGGAGGATAGTCCCAGTCTATTCAGTCTCTCCCTATAGCTCAAACACTGCCCCCACCCCCCCACAACCTTGGCAACATCCTTGTAAATTTTTTCTGAACCCTTTAGTTTCACAACACCCTTCCTTTAGCAGGGAGACCAGAATTGCATGCAGTATTCCAAAAGTGGCTAACCAATGTCTTGTACAGCCACAACGTGACCTCCAAACTCCTATACTCAATGCACTGACCAATAAAGGCCTTGTATATTGTTCTTTGTACTTGCATCAATCTCAAGGACTCCAGCCATAAGAGCTTCATTGAGATGTGTGAGCAGAGAATCTGTGGAGAACGTCAGAAAGACAACATAATTTTATTGAAGGAGCTCCCGAGCTCTCACATCCCCTTCAATGAAGCCACATGTTATGTTCTCACAGTGTAACATGGAGGCTTCCCAAGTCATGCTTCGATACAAAGCTTTGAGTTTTAGAAACGTAGAAACAGGAAATAAGAGGTATAGGCCATTCAGCATAACCAAAGATTCCACGCTATATTGGGCAAGTTTAATTCTCCCGTAATAGGGCCATCCACAAAGAGAGAGAGCTCCCTCCAACATCACGGACCATATAGCTGTATGCTTACAGTTCAATGTGTGGATGTGGCAGATGCAAAGTGTTGTCTCCAAGTGCTATCTATAGAATGTGGGGGAGCTTTTGCAACACAGTGGTAGTGTTCCTATCACTGAGGCAGGAGGCAAAGTTCAAATTCCACCTCCATCATAAGTGTGTACTAACATCTCTAAACAGTTTGGTTAGAAAATATCCACCTGTAGAATGTGTTTGTGAGAGGGAAATCTCAGGTGCTATTTTTAAGCACCTTTGCCTGTTTGTATTTACTAAGCTGATATGACAAAGAGACAATGAGTGAACCCAATGTAATGCTCACGCGTGCTTGAAGACATAATTCTTAAGTGCATTCCTGGACAATGAATGACTTGCTGATGGAGTGCAAATTTAAGCCAGATGGATGACATTACTGAATCACTGCAGACATGATTACTGCAATTACCCTTAGCAAGGCTTTCAAATTCCAAATGTTTTACTCCATCGTTAAGCAAGGAAAAGGAAACTTACTCTGATCGCCCTGTATGTTAGATAAGTCCTTTTCTGTAAGTTATTGCGGATTTGACTTGACCATAGATCCATCCATGACACATAAATGTCCCCCATCCTTCATATTTTCTTTCGTATTGCTGTCCCTACGGTTCTGACGATTGTTCATCCTCTCCCATTTCTGAAGAGCTTATTTATATAACTGTTAGTGTTCATTCCCCTGAAGAAGGGCTCATGCCCGAAACGTCGATTCTCCTGTTCCTTGGATGCTGCCTGACCTGCTGCGCTTTTCCAGCAACACATTTTCAGCTCTGATCTCCAGCATCTGCAGTCCTCACTTTCCCCTCGAAGTGTTCATTCCCCATCTAACAGAGAGCCCATAACTTTGGAAATTCATATGGCTCTACACACTCCGAATCTAGAAGTCAGAGTGATTGTGACCAATGTGAATTTCCCCTTCCAGAGTCCCCAGTCTCCTCCTATTCACTATGAGTGCCCATCTTATGATCTCCAACTACCTCCTATCCCTTCAACATTCCTGCAATGACCCAGTACAATGCAGGCCTTCCTAACATCTGTGTTGCCAACTTTCCCCAGGAGTCCATGGATTTCCCCCTGATAAGTATCCTAGCCATTATTGATCTGGATTATTGTTGGACATTTAATCCACAAACCCATATTAATGTTCTGGAGACCCATTTTCAAATCCCACTGCGACAGATGGTGGATTTTGAATTCAATACTTAGCTGGAATTAGGAGTCTAATAGTAACTATGAATCCATTGTGAATTGTCAGGAAAAATCCATTGGGTTCATTGCTGCTTCACAGCACCAGGGACCTGGGTTTGATTCCAGCCTTGGGCAACTGTCTGTGTGGAGTTTGCACATTCTCCCCATGTCTGCACTGATTTCCCCCCACAGTCCAAAGATGTTCAAGTTAGGTAGATTGGCCACACTAAATTTGCCCTAGTATTCAAGAATGTGTAGGTTAAGTGTGATAGCCATGGGAAATGCAGGGTTACAAGGATATGGTCTGAGTGGGATGCTGTTCGCAGGTTTGGTGTGGATTTGTTGGGCAGAATGGCCTGGCTCTTTTGTGAGGATTCTATAATGTCCCTTAGGGAAATAAAAACTTCCATCCTTATCTAGTCTGGCCTACACATGAGACCAGATCCACAGCAATGTGGTTGACTCTTAACTGTCCCTGCAGCAATTAGGGATGGGTAATAAATGCTGGCATGCTGGTGACACCGTAATCCCGTGAATGACACCCCACTCCGGAAAGTCATGGCAGGACAGCCCTGACTGACTACAGCCCAGCCTCAGGCTGATGCCTCCACAGAACCCTGACTAGATACTTATCATCTCCAGGTTGGTTGCACTTGACCTCTAGGACTGACCAGAGTTGGATTCCTGGATGGTAAGACAGAGATTCTCAGATTCCTTTAGGACCAAGTGCCTGACTGACCTTGGCCCACTGGAATTGGATGAACTCTTTACTCCCTGCAGGGTAGACCCTGACTGACCTGATCTCACTTCACGTCACTAAGGACAGTAACTTTTGGTTTTCACACATGGCCATTGGCTTAAAGCACATGCTGGGACACACTACAAGTATGACATTGAGGGTTTGGTAAAGAAAAAGAAGGAAGCATATGTCAGGTATAGACAGGAGTGATCAAGTGAATCTTTAGATGAGTATAAAGGCAGTAGGAGTATACCTGAGAGAACAGTGTGACCAGTTACAATCAGCAACTAAAAAGTTACAAACTGCCATGACACAGGAATGGCCTGACAGTGTTAAAGAAGGAACTGAGAAGATTTGTTCATTTTGGCCAGATAGAGACAAACTTGGGTATATCACAACATTCCTGAAGAAGGGCTTATGCCCGAAACATCGATTCTCCTGCTCCTTGGATGCTGCATGACCTGCTGCGCTTTTCCAGCAACACACTTTTCAGCTCTGATCTCCAGCATCTGCAGTCCTCACTTTCTCCTATATCACAACAAGTCATTCTCAAGGCCAAACAAGTTCTAATACCAAAGGCCTTACAACACAAGATCATATGCACATTACACCAGAGAGTCATGGGTACTGATACACAGGATAGCTAGCATGTAAATATATATACTGGCAGAGATGAACCGGGATATTCAATTTATAGTGCATATACGTAATGTATTCTGATATAGAGAGTTGCAAAGTTACACAATCCCCTCTAAGAGAAGAAGATTTTCCTTGCCTCTGTCCTAAAATGGCATCCTTAATTTCCTTAGCTCTGGACTGACTCACAAGAGGAAACTTCCTTCAACGGTCACCTTATCAGACCATTCAAGATCTTGAACATTTCAAACAAGCCACCTTCACTCCTATATACTCCAGAAGAAACAAGCCCAGTTCTATCAAAGCTATCCTCAAAAGGTAATGCATTCATTCTAGTATCAATTTAGTGACCCCTTCTGAACTATCTTTTGTGTATTTACAAATGTTATCCTGTCTTCACAGCTCCCTGTTGAAACAATTGTAGACACATTCTTATCAAATTGTTTAGAGATGTTATTACACCTCTGGAATAGGTTGGATTTAAAATCAAGCCTCTTGGCTCAAAGGTAAGAACAGTACCATTGAACCACAACAACCCCACTTGTGTTTATACCCTTTCTTAATAGGAGGCTTTAACTGCAAAGTACTTGAGATATGGTTTCACTAAAACCCAATACAACTAAAGCAAAACATCCTACCTTTTATGATCGCCTGAGGCTCTGTTGTTTCTCAATTTCCCTCTGACTATTGGGGGGTCTATAATACAATCCCAACAAGGTTATCATCCCTTTCTTATTTCTCAGTTCCACCCAAATAACTTCCCTGGATGTATTTCTGGGAATATCCTCCCTCAGTACAGCTGTAATGCTATCCCTTATCAAAAATGCCACTCCCCTGCTCTCCTCTTATCTCCCTTTCTATCCTTCTTGTAGCATTTGTGTCCTGGAACATTAAGCTGCCAGTCCTGCTCATCCCTGAGCCATGTTTCTGTAATTGCTATGATATCCTATGTTCCTAACCATGCATTCCCTGTTAGGCCCCTTGCATTGAAATAAATGCAGTTTAATTTATTAGTCCTACCTTGTCCCTGCCTGCCCTGACTGTTTGATTCACTTCTGTTCTCAACTATACCCGTCTCAGATTGATCTCTTTCCTCATGATCTCCCTGGATCCCACCTCCCCACCTTACGAGCTTAAATGCTTCTGCGCCGCTCTAGCAAATCTCCCTGCCAGTATATTAGTCCCCATCCAATTTAGGTGCAATCCGTCCTTCTTGTACAGGCCACTTCTCCCCAAAAAGAGATTCCAATGATCCAAAAATGTGAATCCTTTCTCCACACACCAGCTCCTCAGCCATGCATTCATCTGCTCTATCCTCCTATTCCTGCCCTCACTAGCTCATAGCACCAGCAGTAATCCAGATATTACTACTCTCGGGAACTCCTTTTTAAGTTTCTGCCTAATTCTTTGTAATCTCCCTTCAGAATCTCAACCTTTTCCCTTCCTATGTCATTGATTCCAATGTGGACAATGACCTCTTGCTGTTCCCTCTCCCTCTTGAGAACATTCTGCACCCTGTCTGAGACATCCTTGATCCTGACACCAGGGAAGCAACACACCATTCTGATTTTTCGCTGCTGGCCACAGAAATGTATGTCTGTACCTCGGACTAGAGAATCCCCTAACACAATTGATCTCTTGGAACCCAATGTACCCCTCATTGCAGTAGAGCCAGTCTCAACACCAGAAACCTGGTTGTGTTTTCAATTTGCAACAGGTCTTTCAGCTTTTATTTAAATGTAGCTATTATTTTACAACAGAGGAACATGTTTCAAGTAGAGTATCATACTTCAAGTGATACAATGTAAGATGGAGCAAGAGATTTTTACGCCCTCAGGTCTCAAGCTTTGATAGTGATGACGTCATGAGCATGTATCGTAAAGGCATCCTGTCATATGGACTACAAGATAAATTACAATAGGAATCCATTAGTTTTGAGATTAAAACACATACTGCCTTACAGAAAGATCTTTTCCTATTACTTTAGTACAGAAGCAAGGATCATTTACTGTGAATGTACAGGGCCTTGATGTGACCACACCTGGCGTATTGTGTGCATTTTTGATTTATTTTTATGTGGAAGGATGTTCTCGCTATGAGAAGTGAGCAATGAAGGTTTACCACACTGATTTCTGGGATATCAGGACTGACGTATGAGGAGAGGTTGGATCGGTTAGTTTAGAAGAATGAAGAGGATCTCATAGAAACCTATAAAATTCTAACAGGACTCAACAGGGTAAAAGCAGTCAGGGTATTCCTAATGGCCGGCAGTCCAGAACCAGGAGTCACAGTCTAAGGACTGGAATGTGGAGAAATTTCTTCACACAGAGAGTGGAGAGCCTATGGAATTCTCCGCCTGTCAATGGTAATTAAAGGAAGAGATTTGTTGGTAGATGATAGTTCATGAAGGCTGGCTTCTTTACTTAGCCCAATGTTTGATGTAGAGAGGTCCCCATCAATCTTTATTACCAATTATATCACTCTCATAGACAGAGAGATGACAATGGTCTTTCCTGGACTATGGCTCATTATGACAAAAATTGTTGAGTGGCCTAAATAAAGGTGCAGTTAGGTTAATACCCTGGAGAAAAAGAAACCATGAAGATGCCAAGCTGGAGGCCAAGTGTAAACAGCAGGACAAGCATGTGAAATCCAAGTAACCCAGTCCCCTCCTCAAACACATGTACCTCTCTTAGTGTAGTGTTTGTGCATCCAGAATTAGATTGTTCCATCATCTCAGGTCTTACAACTATCTAGTGAAAGAAAGTAAATCTCATTCTCAAGGGGCTGCCAAAGGAGAAGAAGCTTGGAGAAGTATTATTTCAAACTATTAAGAAGCAACAACTTACAATCCAGTGGCTCAATCAATGACAAAGTGTAACTGATAACCAGGTTTTAAGTCAAGTTATAATTGAAGGAATCGCATCAGTTTCTCATAGGAATGCCAGAGTGATTCAAAGAGTTGCAGAGGTGAGCCATGCCTTATCAGGGGATGAAATTTGACGTAAGCCAGTTCTTTTTGAATAAGTCATGGCCACTTTTGGCTGACCAGAAATTGACGTTAGAAGTGACCTTGGGGATGTCCATTGTTGAGAGCATCCCAACCTTCTAACTGGGAGATGCAAGCAGAGCAGTGAGTAGCACCTTTGGGAAAAACATTTGGACTACAGTAACCCTCATTACATTGTAAATGCTGTGCAACTCGAGGAGATTAGCTGAAATAAAATTGGCTAGTTATTAAAACAGAATGAAAGTTCAATTTTTTTAAAAAATTCTGTATTTTCTATTGCAATCCAAATGGCTTTAGAACATTATTGCTTTGGCATGAGTTTATAAGATCAAAAGTTTCAACTTTGCTCAATAATGTGAACTTTTCTAAAACTTATAGCAAAACAGCCCCTCAGACTTTTTGCATTATTGCTTATGTTCCCATTCAAGCCCAAGGAAGGCTGTTTGAAAGCTTGAGGAACAGGAAGAATGTGTTCTTTTGATTCAATAGATGATTTTATCAATATTTAAAATTTGGAAGCTTTTACGAGCCACCAATTTGTCATTTGCACCTCTTACTGATGCAGAGTTCCACTTTTTGTGTGGTTATTTGCCAAATACAAACATAAATCAGATTTTATTAAGTTCATCGTATGATCTAAGGGATTTGAAAATACTCTGCAGAACATTATCCAAGCATGATTTCATAATACCATAAGGAGTTTGGCTGTTTTAACTATTACTTATTTTTCTTTTGGTTTTAGATCAATTTGGATTATTTTGAATGTTATATAAATTCTGTTCTTCTTACCACAAGAAAGTCAACATAAATATAACTCTATACTTTGGTTTAATTTTTTTTACTTGGACTGAATTAAGCTTCAATAGAGAATAATGTTAGTCATATCCTGTTGTGCTTCAATTCAGGAAAACTAAACTTTGTCAATATTTAAACCTGAATTTAATTGGTATATGTACAATGCTTTCTTTGAGAATCACAAGTACACCACTGACATTTCGCAATTAGTGTTTAATTTAGGTGCTACTTTTATGATGGAGTGCTGTGAGGCTGATCCCAGTTTTCCACTGTAAGTTTAGTGCTCGATAAATAAAAATCCTGGAAAAGTTTGCCCCAAATCCTGCAGTTCAATTTTGCTCACTAAATTGATGAAAGCATGAACTGATAATATTACAGAAGAACCAAGCATTTGAGAGTGTAGACTTTGACCAAAGTGTTGGTAAATGGTATTCGTGTAGTTTGGTATTTATTGGTTGGCACAGACATGGTAGGACAAAGAGCTTGTTTCTATATTGTATGACTCTATGACCCAAGTGATCAGGACAAGCACCTTAACGTATTATTTGTAGATTAAAGGATTAAGAAATAATCAAAGCAGGAACTGATAAGGAAGTGTAAATTCGACCATTCAACCTCAAGTCAAATCAGGCACAAAGAGGGAAATAAGGCATGAGAAGAAAGATGCCATTAAAATAACAAGGAAAAGGACAAAAAGACATCAATAGAATGAACTCCCTCTGATCAGATGAGACTCACATCTGAATGAGGAGGGTTAATAGGGAGGTTGCTAAGGATTTAAACCAGTAAGATAGAGGCAGATATCTCCGAGAAATATAGGCCACTGAATATAAATAAGAACAAGGCAGGTGAGCAGAGGTAAGAATAAAGTTAGGGAGGATAAAGATGATAGCAGAATAGATAAGAGTTGGAATCAGAGTCTAAAACGATGGGTACACATAGGCTGAGATCAAATCATATTAAATATTAGTTTGCGCATCCATATAGCAATGCACTCAGTGTCTGCAATAAAACGGGGGACCCGGAAGCAATCAGACATATCAGGAACTACTGATACATTTTTACAGGCGGTTCCCAATTTATGAAAGCCCGACTTACGAATGTCCATGTCTACAATCCCATACAGGGGTGCATTAATATTAATTTTAAAGTTGCAACATATGAAAATTTCTTCATACCGATGAATGGTTATTTTATATTGCCCTGCATTGTGTTCTGACTTGTGAACAAATCAGCTGCAAACAGACTCAAGAATGGAACACACTGGCAACCCAGGGACTGCCAATATAGAAAAATTAGAACTGAACATTTCATAGTGCAAAGTATAATGTATTTAGTAAACAAGAGAGTTTAAATAGAGAGGTGAAGTAATGTTATATGTTATATTATAATGGGAGTAGAAAAAGAGGAATACAGATATCAAGAAGACACGAATATAATCAATACAGATAGAGATGAAAGATAAGAAATAACTAATCATACAAATAGATGTAGTCTACAGACCATTTAATAATTCAGGGGAAGTGACAGAGAAAAATATGCAGAAAAACTAGTGAATTAAGTAAAAAAGAAGTAATAATCAAAGGGAATTTAAAGTATTCTGAATATAAATTATTCAGAAGAGATAGGTAAAGGGATAACACCAATAAAATTGTGCTATGCAAGGCTCCTTTCTTATCCATAATGTGCAAAATACAGCAAGTCATAGAGTCATTGAGTCATACAGATAAACAGCATGGAAACAGACCCCTCCAACTTCTCCATGCCAAACAGATATCCCAATCCAACCTAGTCCCACCTGCCAACACCCAGTCCATATCCCTCCAAATCCTTCCTATTCATATACACATCCAAATGCCTTTTAAATGTTGCAATTGTACCAGACTCCACCACTTCTTCTGGCAGCTCATTCCACACATGCACCACCCTCAGTGCAAAAAAGTTGCTCCTTAGGCCTCTTTTATATCTTTCCCCTCTCACCCTAAACCTATGATCTCTAGTACTGGAGTCCCCAACCCCAGGGAAACTATCTTGTCTGTTTACCCTATCCATGCCCCTCATGATTTTATAAACCTCTATGAGGTCACCCCTCAGCTTCTGATGCTCCAGGGAAACAGCTCCAGCCTGTTCAGCCTCCCCCTGTACCTCAAGTCCTCCAACCCTGGCAACATCCTTGTAAATCTTTTCTGAACCCTTTCAAGTTTCACAACATTCTTCCGATAAGAAGGAGAGCAGAATTGCACACAATATTCCAAAAGTGGCCTAACCAATGTCCTGTACAGCTGCAATATGACCTCCCTACTCCTGTACTCAATACTCTAACCAATAAAGGAAAGCATACCAAACGCCTTCTTCACTATCCTATCTACCTGCGACTCCACTTTCAAGGAGCTATGAACCTGAATCAGCAACACTCCCTAGGACTTTGCCATTAAGTCTATAAGTCCTGACTAAGATTTGCTTTCCCCAAATGCAGCACCTCGCATTTATCTAAATTAAATTCCAACTGCCACTTCTAAGCCTATTGGCCCCATTTTATCAAGGTCCCATTGTAATCTGAGGTTACCTTCTTCGTTGTTTACGACACCTCCAATTTTGGTGTCATCTGAAAACTTACTAACTTACTATGCTCACATTCAAATCATTCATATAAATGATGAAAAGTAATGGACCCAGCACCGATCCTCATGGCACTCCACTGGTCACAGGCCTCCAGTCTGAAAAACAACCCTCCACCACCACCCTCTGTCTTCTACCTTTGAGCCAGTTCTGTATCCAAATGGCTAGTTCTCCCTGTATTCCATGAGATCTAACCTTGCTAACCAATCTCCCATGGGGAACCTTGTCGAACGCCTTACTGAAGTCCATATAGACCACGCTCTGCCCTCATCAATCCACTTTGTTACTTCTTCAAAATACTCAATCAAGTTTGTGAGACATGCACAAAGCCATGTTGACAATCCCTAATCAGTCCTTGCCTTTCCAATTACATGTACTCCTGTCCCTCAGGATTCCTACCGACAACTTGCCCACCACTGACGTCAGGCTCACCAGTCTCTAGTTCCCTGGCTTGTCCTTGCCACCTTTCTTAAATAGTGGCTCCACGTTAGCCAACCTCCAGTTTTCCGGCACCTCACCTGAGACTATCAATGATACAAATATCTCAGCAAGGGCCCAGCAATCACTTCTCTAGCTTCCCACAGAGTTCAAGGGTACACCTGATCAGGTCCTGGGGATTTATCCACTTTTATGAGTTTCAAGACATCCAGAACTTCCTCCTCTTTAATATGGATATTTTTCAAGATGTCACCATCTATTTCCCTAATTTCTATATCTTTCATGTCCTTCTCCACAGTAAACACTGATGCAAAATACTCATTTAGTATTTCCTCCATCTCATGTGGCTCCACACAAAGGCAGTCTTGCTGATCCTTGAGGGGCCCTATCCTCTCCTTAATTATCCTTTTGTCCTTAAAGTCTTTATAAAAACCTTTTGGATTCTCCTTAACTGTATTTGCCAAAGCTATCTCATGTCCCCTTTTTGCCCTCCTGATTTCCCTTTTAAATATACTCCTACTGCTTTTATACTCTCCTAAAGATTCACTTGATCTCTCCTGTCTATACCTGACATATGTTTCCGTCTTTCTCTTAAACAAATCCTCAATTTCTTTAGTCATCCAGCATTCCCTATACCTACCAGCCTTTCCTTTCACCCTAACAGGAATATACTTTCTCTGGACTCTCGTTATCTCATTTCTGAAGGCTTCCCATTTTCCAGCTGTCCCTTTACCTGTGAACATCTGCCCCCAATCAGCTTTTGAAACTCTTACCTAATACCATCAAAATTGACTTTTCACCAATTTAGAACTTCACCTCTAAAATCTCGTCTATCGTTTTCCATCACTATTTTAAAACTAATAAAATTATGGTTACTAGCCTCAAAGTGCTCCCCCACTGACACTTCAGTCACCTGCCCTGCCTTATTTCCCAAGAGTTGGTCAAGTTTTGCACTTTCTCTAGTAGGTACATCCACATACCGAATCAGAAAATTTTCTTGTACACACTTAACAAATTCCTCTCCATCTAAATCCTTAACACTATGGCAGTCCCAGTCTATGTTTGGAAAGTTAAAATCCCCTACCATATCCACTTTATTATTCTTGCAGATAACTTAGATCTCCTTACTAATTTGTTTCTCAATTTCTCTTTGACTGTTAGGGAATCTATAATACAATCCCAATAATGTGATCATATCTTTCTTATTTCTCAGTTCTGCCCAAATAACTTCCCTGGATGTACTTCCAGGAATATTGTCCCTCAGTATAGCTGTAATGCTATCCCTTATCAAAATGACTACTCCCCCTCTGCTCTTGCCTCCCTTTCTGTCCTTCCCAAACCATTTGTATCCTGGAACATTAAGCTGCCAGTCCTGTCCATCCCTGAGCCATGTTTCTGTATGTGCTATGACATCCTAGTCCCATGTTCCTAATCATGGCCTGAGTTCATCTGCCTTCCTTTTTAGGCCTTTTGCATTGAAATAAATGCAATTTAATTTCTGTTTGTAGTAGCTGCTCCTTTTTTGAGGTATTTTAGGTGCTGGAGGTGATTTTCTCGAATTCCAGGAGCAGTATTTACTGTTTTATATGCTGTTGCATTGTTTTGGAACTTTGGAGAAAAAAAGTCAAAACAACAGCAGTTTTAAAAGGGAGAAGAGCAGACAAAGGAAGCACATGGTGAGGTCAGTGCAGGAGAGAGAGAGAGAGAGAGAGAGAGAGAACCTGCACAGTTATAGCCTTTGCTGTTTGAATTCGTGTATCGCTGGATATCAGAGTGCATCTGGGAAAATTAACAAACAGTGAAATTCACAACTAATCTTGGAGGAACTGTTGGGTGAAGTTCACAGCACAGAATCAGATAAGTGTATTGTTGCTTTAAGTGTGACCTACAGAAAGGCTGCAGTAGTGGATAGAGTGGGTTCTTTCTTGATTATTTGTTTTTGGAGATATGTCTCTTGATTAAACTTAAAATATAAACCATAACTATTAATTTAACCTGGGGCAATGTGTGTAAAGGAATAAAACGGTGTTATTTTCTGGGTCTGTAGATTGTGAAAAAGTAAAAATGGCCTTTAGTAGAGTGAAATGTGCTTCTTGTCAGATGTGGGAGTTTAAAGAGAGTTTCAGGGTTACAGTGGATTGTATCTGCCATAAATGTTATTGGTTGCAATCTTATCAGATTGAATGGATCAGTTGGAGACACAGTTAGAAGCAATGAGGAACGTGCAACAACAACAGTATGTGATGGATGGCAGTTATAGGAATGGAGGAAAGTCTCAGATACAGTCACATAGATGGGTTAACTCCAGCAAAGGTAAGAGAGGTAGGCAAATTGTGCAGGAGCCTTCTGTGGCTATACCCAATTCAAACAAGTATGCTGTTTTGGAAAATGGAGGTGGGGATGGATTCTCTGGGGAACGTAGGATGAACAGCCAATTTCTGGTATTGAGACTGGCTCTAATGCAATGAGGGGTACGTCGGGTTCCAAGAGATCAATTGTGTTAGGGATTCTCTAGTCCGAGGTATAGACAGATGTTTCTGTGGCCAGCAGTGAAAAATCAGAATGGTGTGTTGCTTCCCTTGTGCTAGGATTAAGGATGTCTCAGAGAGGATGCAGAATGTTCTCATGGGGGACAGGGGCCAGCAAAAGGTCATTGTCCACATTGGAACCAACGATATAGGAAGGGAAAAGGTTGAGAGTCTGAAGGGAGATTACAGAGAGTTAGGCAGGAATTTAAAAAGGAGGTCATAGAATCATAGAGATGTGCAGCATGGAAACAGACCATTTGGTCCAACCTGTCCGTGCCGACCAGATATCCCACCTGCCAGCACCCGGCCCATATCCCTCCAAACCCTTCCTATTCATATGCCCGTCCAAATGCCTCTTAAATGTTGCAATTGTACCAGCCTCCACCACTTCCTCTGGCAGCTCATTCCATATAGGTGCCTAAAGACTGGAGGTTGGTTAACGTGATGCCATTTTTTAAGTGTGGTAAAGACAAGCAAGGGACCTATAGCTCAGTGAGTCAGATGTCGCTAGTGGGCAAGTTGTTGGAGGGAATCCTGAGGGACAGGATGTACATGTATTTGGAAAGGCAAAGACTGATTAGGGATAGTCAACATGGCTTGGTGCGTGGGAAATCATGTCTCACAAACTTGATCGAGCTTTTTGAGGAAGTATCAAAGACGATTGATGAGGGCAGAGTGTTAGATGTGATCTATATGGATTTCAATAAAGTGTTCAACAAGGTTCCCCATGGGAAATTGATTAACAAGGTTAGATATCACGGAATACAGGGAGAACTAGTCATTTGGATACAGAACTGGCTCAAAGGTAGAAGACAGCGGGTGGTGGTGGAGGGTTGTTTTTCAGACTAGAGGCCTGTGACCAATGGATTACCACAAGAATCGGTGCTGGGTCCTCTACTTTTTGTCATTTAAATAAATGATTTGGATGTGAGCATAAGAGGTACAGTTAGTAAGTTTGCAGATGACACCAAAATTGGAGGTATAGTGGACAGCAAAGAGGGTTACCTCAGATTACAACAGGACCTTGACTAAATGGGCCAATGAGCAGAGAAATGGCAGATGGAGTTTAATTCAGATAAATGCGAGGTGCTGCATTTTGGGACTTATACACTTAATGATAAGGTCCTAGGGAGGGTTGCTGAACAAAGAGACCTTGGAGTGCAGGTTCATAGCTCCTTGAAAGTGGAGTCGCAGGTAGATAGGATAGTGAAGAAGGCGTTTGGTATGCTGTCCTTTATTGGTCAGAGTATTGAGTACAGGAGTAGGGAGGTCATGTTGCGGCTATACAGGGCATTGGTTCGGCCACTGTTGGATTATTGCATGCAATTCTGGTCTCCTTCCTATTGGAAAGGTGTTGTGAAACTTGAAAGGATTCAGAAAATATTTACAAGGATGTTGCCAGGGTTGGAGAATTTGAGCTATAGGGAGAGGCTGAACAGGCTGGGATTGTTTTCCATGGAGCGTCGGAGGCTGAGGGGGTGACCTTATAGAGATTTACAAAATCATGAGGGGCATGGATAGAGTAAATAGACAAAGTCTTTTCCCTGGGGTCAGGGAGTCCAGAACTAGAGGGCATAGGTTTAAGGTGAGAGGGGAAAGATATAAAAGAGATCTAAGGGGCAACTTTTTCACACAGAAGGTGGTACTTGTATGGAATGAGCTGGCAGGGGATGTGGTGGAGGCTGGCACAATTGCAACATTTAAGAGGCCTTTGGATGGGTATATGAATAGGAAGGGTTTGGAGGGATATGGGCCGGGTGCTGGCAGGTGGAACTAGATTGGGTTGGGATATCTGGTCGGCATGGACGGGTTGGACCAAAGGGTCTGTTTCCATGCTGTACATCTCTATGACTCTATGACTCTAAGTCCTACCTTGTTCTCTGCCTTGTCCCTGCCTGCCCTGACTGTTTGACTCACTTCTTTCCTCAACTGTACCAGCCTCAGATTTATACCTTTCTCACTATCTCCCTGGGTCCCCCTGGCCTCCCTTTACTAGTTTAAATCCTCCTGAGCAGCTCTAGCAAATCTCCCTGTCAGTATACTCATCCCCTTCCAATTTAGGTGCAACCCGTCCTTATTGTACAGATCACTTCTACCCCAGAACAGATTCTAATGATCCAAAAACATGAATCCTTCTCCCATACACCAGCTACTCAGCCATGCTTTCATCTGCTCTATCCTTATATTCCTACCCTCATTAGCTCGTAGCATTGGGAGTAATCCAGATATTGCTACTCTCGAGGATCTCCTTTTTAGATTCCTGCCTAGCTCTCTGTATAGCAAGTGACAACTAATTGGTGGATCTAGTAATAGGGAATGAACCATAGCAGTTAAGAGTGTTCAAAATGGGAGACTATTGAGACAATAATGACATAATGACATAACATGAAGATAGATAAGAGTGTAAGTATGATGAGCACTGGTTTAATAGATTGGAAAAATAGTAATTTTGAAGGGCTGAGACCAGAACTTGGGAATGTGAAATGGGCAAAAATATTGACAAGCAATGATACAGAACTTATAAGGAGAACATTTAAAATGGTGTTCAACAAAGTATAAATTCCACAAAAAAAATTAAATACTCATGGGACTCAACGGATTAATAAAGACCTAGGGGAAAAATTATGTTAGGAAGAAGATATATATTAAATACATAGATAGCAGAAGTATTGATGTTTAGACACAATGTGGAGAAGTTACAGAGTCATACAGTCATAGAGCTGTACAGCATGATAAGAGACTCTTCAGTCCAACTCGTCCATGCCGACCAGATATCCTAAATTAATATAAGCCCATTTGCCAGCATTTGGCCCATATCCCTCTACACCCTTCCTATTCATATACCCATCCAGATGGCTTTTAAATGTTGTAGCTGTACCAGCCTCCACCACTTCCTCTGGCAGCTCATTCCATACACGCATCACCCTCTGTGTGAAAAAGTTGCCCATATGGTCCCTTTTAAATTTGTCCCCTCTCACCTTAAAGCTACGGCCTCTAGTTTTGGACTCCCCTACCCTGGGGAAAGACCTTGGTTATTCACCCTATCCACGTCCCTCATGATTTTATAAACCTCTATAAGGTCACCTCTCAGCCCTCACCGCTCCCGGGAATATAGCCCCAAACCTATTCAGCCTCTCCCTATCGCTCAAACCCTCTAAACCTCGTAGCATCATTGTGATTCTTTTCTGAATTCTTTCAAGTTTCACAACATCCTCCCCAGTGGAAGGGAGACAGTGGAAAATTTAGAACAAAATCACAATTAGGAGAGCAGAGAGAACTTTAAAATTAAATCATCAATGAATATATCAAAAAAGTAAAACATTTTGCAGGCATATCAATATAAAAAGAAAAGGCTGTGATAGGAATTGAATCAATAAAAGATAGCAGGATTATATTATCAGTAACAATAGAGAAATGGCAGGAATATTAAATCATTATTTATTTTTGCCATTTTCCAGGTAAACAGAACTGGCAGGTATGATGCTGAATGATGCAATAAGTAATGATAAAAGTGCACTTAAGATAAAAAGGGGATGCATTGATTAAGCTAAGCAAACTCAAAAAGGATAAAATCCCTGGTGTGGATTAATTGCAGCTACATCTTTTAATATGATTCTTGGGAAGAGAGAACTGAGGCATATTTAATAATTTGTTAGAGAAAGGTGTAGTTCCAGAGGACTAGCATTTTAGTTAAGAGAGGAGAGGGTAGGAGAACATGTGGAGGGAATTATAGATTCTCAGTTTAACTTCAGTGCAAGAAAAACAAGGGACACCTTACTGAAGGAGAGAATCAAAGGGTTTAGGTGGTATTTGGTGAGGGTGGCAGTGTTTCGATGGTATTTGGGGAAAGTGGCAATGTACAGGTGGTATTTAATGAGGGTGGTATTTGATTAGGATGTCAGAGTAATAAATGTAGTGTATAAGTTAATATGAGTTGACCCTATTTGTGATGTTAAATCCCAGAAGACTGAAACCTGATGGAAGAAGGTACAGTGAACCTTGCTCTAACATTCTCCTGTACATAGGTTAATGGTTAATAAACCTTTCTAGTCAACACTAGGATAGTGTTCTGTCTGTGCTAGCACCCAGAACTTGGACAATATTTATACAGAGTGTCATTTGTTGTGTGCAGTCTACTTGCTGTTTGAGAACATCCGTTCGGGAAAGTGAAAAGTCTTCAGCCATCAGGGTGCATTGAGGAGTACATCTGGAACAGTGATCAGAGCAGTTCATCATTATTAGAGGCTCATGATACCTGACAGAAATGCACATGTTGATGGAACAAAACCCAAGCCCACAGACCAAGTGGAGAGCACCAACTAAACCATGCACTAGATCACTGACACTGACACTGGTACCGGATTGCCTTCAGCCTCATCCAGATGATCAATAAGGATCATTTTAGTACCGCAGTGTATAGTCAACTACAGTGTCTACACCATTCTAATTAGACAGCAGGACAAAGGGAAAATCACTAAGACTGACACATTAAGAGATTTGATTCTTATGCTAGTTTGTGGTGTAATCCTTTGATTGACTGCGTGAAGACTGATCAGCATAGCCAGGAGCCAGGAAAGTCCTTTTATAAAGGACTTAAACTGTCCCAGCAACAATGACCAATCTGGAACTTTGAGAGCTGAGCTGATAGGTAACCATATCAGAGTGGGGGTGCTGGGTGAAACTGTACCAGAAGTTTTGGCGTCCAAGGATGACCTTATGTTGGAAAAGGCAGTGCTGTTTACAAATTAGGCTGAACCATGCAAACAAATAGGCTTTTTAATCTGAGAGGACTGGAAAGCTTCATGAGGCCAAATTATTCATTCTGACTCATTCCAGTTCTCAAATCAGAAGGCTGTCATCATGCCAATAAGATGACATACACATTAGGAGGATACTGCAGTCACCCCCATTGATACATGGCCATGTAGAAGTGGAAATCTCCATTTCACCAAGAAGCCTGAATAGCCATTAATGCTGAGTGTCATAAAGCCACTCATAAAGAGAGGTAATTTAAGGTGGCTTGCTGAAGCAGCAGTAGAAAACTTCCATCAGTAGGGCAAAAATATAAAGTCAGACCTCCCCAGCCTGGAACTGCCCAAGAAGTAGATACTGCAAAGAAGAAAATACATTCTTCTCAGGAGAGGTTGTAGATGCAGAAGACAATTCACAGTCTGCACATATCATGGTTCATGGCAACAAAAATCTGAGTTTAACTTGAATACAGCTTGTCCATTCTTTCAGGTGCAACACTGTAGTTGAAGCCTGAATGTCTCCATCTATCTTCCATTTAAAGTCAGGATACAAGAGATACCACAACAGGGATGTGAAGACAGATGCAGGTACATTTGCAATAATAATAAGGAGATTGCCAATACCTTGTATTTCATTCCTAGTCAGCATTAGTCTTTATTAAGCCGGTGTAGCTTTCAATCTTCTTTATTCACCATCTGCAGTGGAGATTGAACTTAGGTCATGATACTCTGAATGAGTCTGCATGGAAGAAAAATCCACCTCTTGGACCACAGGGCAATTCTCTTTCATTCTTTTTCAGGAAAAGAAATGGTAAAATGATGCAGTTAGGTTGAAGGACGACCAGCAGAGGTATCAGTCTGAACATTAATTTGCTCTTACTGGAGCGAATAGAAGAGAATCTGTCACTGAAGTGGATACGTTCATGGAAGAAGACATCCTGGATGTTAGTCTGTATTTTACTGACAATGCCAGTGATGCAGTCTTTGTTGTCTCCTTTGAAGTGAACAAGCTTTTTATTGATGAAGGTGATAAAGAGGTGCATTTATATTCTCCATTGAATTGATATGCAACACCCACAGCAACACCTTGAAAAGACACAAGCTTTCTTTCAGTAAAGAAGCAGAAATCAAGCAATGGTGCTCCTAAAGCTGAGAAGTACATGAGAAAACCTAAAGCTGAGCATCAAATAGGACTTAATATTAAAATGAAGCAAGCACCAGAAAAGTCTAACTACCTAAAAGAAACTGTTGTACTAGAATTCTAGCTATTAGCAGTCACACAGCACTATCAAGCAACAGAGAGAGATTCACACCTTAACAATGGTAGTAGAAATTGCAAGTGTAGAAATGACAGGCCAGTTAGCTTAACATCAGTTATGGGAAAAATGCTAGAATACATGGGGGGGGGGAGGTTATCACTCAACTATTAACCCAAGGCCCAGGTAATGCACTGGGGACCTGTGCCTGATTCCCACCATGTCAGGTGGTAATGTTTTAATTCAATAGAAATCTGGAATTAATGACCTAATGTCCTTTAGGGAAAAAAAAGTCTGGCTTATGTATGACTCCAGGCACACAGCAATGTCATGTGGGCAGTAGGTGCTCACCACCCAAAGACACCCATCTCTCATAAACAAATTTTTAAAAATTCTATTACAGAAGATTTGATAACAGAACATTTGGAAAGAATTAGTAGAAATGGACAAGACCAGAATGGGTTCATGAATGACCAGTTATGCTGAACAAATATACTGGTGTTTTTTAGAGGAAATAACTTGGAGGATAGTTAAGGGAGAATCAATAGATGTAGGGTACTTTGGATATTCAGAAGGCTTTTGAGTAGAGAGGTTTTGAGCAATGTTATTACCCTAAAGAGATGGGACAATATACTGGCATGGATCAAGAATTGTTTGATAGACAGGAAACAGAGAGTGGGAATAAATGGATCTTTTTCTGGGTGGCAGGCAGTGCCTAGTGGGGTACTGTGAAGATCAGTGTGATGATCTGGATAAAGAAACCAAAGGCAACACTTCCAAGTTTGCCGACAACACCAAAGTGGGCAGTGAATTATGATTTGTGAGGAGGACGCAAGAAGGCTTCAAGATGTTTTAGAATAGGGTGAGTGCATGGGCAAACACATGACAGATAGATTACTAATGTAGTGGCGAGATGTGTAGTTATATACTTCAGTGTGAAAAAAAATGAAAGCAAGGGTATGGTTCAAATAGTGATACATTGAGAAGTGTGGATGTACAAAGAGATCTGGTTATTCTTATACATCAGTCAATGCAAGCAGACTGGCAAGTGAGCAAGCAATTAGGAAGGCAAATGGTATATTGTCCCTCATTGTAATGGATTCAAGTTCAGAAGTAGTAATTAGATTAGATTAGATTAGATTAGATTAGATTAGATTACAGTGTGGAAACAGGCCCTTCGGCCCAACAAGTCCACACCGACCCGCCGAAGCGAAACCCACCCATACCCCTACATTTACCCCTTATCTAACACTACGGGCAATTTATTATGGCCAATTCACCTGACCCTGCACATCTTTGGACTGTGGGAGGAAACCGGAGCACCCGGAGGAAACCCACGCAGACACGGGGAGAACGTGCAAACTCCACACAGTCAGTCGCCTGAGGCGGGAATTGAACCCGGGTCTCTGGCGCTGTGAGGCAGCAGTGCTAACCACTGTGCCACCGTGCCGCCCACTAATGTCCCACTGCAGAGTCCAACAGCCTTGTGAAGGTGGCATCCCCATGGTAAAATGGGGTGGTCAATAGAACCAGAGGCTCTGTGCCCCAATGAGGTGGCTGTGGACAGTAAAGTCTGAAGGATTTATGTGGAAGAGTATCCCCTCAGCTCTGAAGGGCTTACCAGCTTTGATCTTCAACAGTCATACATTCCAAAGGTTCCTCCACATTGAGGTACATCATTCTATCTTTGATACCTGAGCAGCACCCATCATTCCCAGTGAGGCAGCTGCCATGCAAAGCTACAAGCTCCCCAATTAGCCCATAGTCTCAGGATTTTGCCCACTGCACTTAATGGGATGGGGTCCTAGACACTACCTCTTGAAACTCACAAATCAAAGGAGATGGAACCCTATTTGGCCCCATTTAGACTATTTTCAAAGCTATCAAGATTCTGCCCTCTGTTTCTAAACTTCTGTTGAGAATTTGAATTCAGTTTAAAATGTCTGGATTTTAAAATAAATTGCTGGCCATCGATAAAAGTACTCGTGAAGTTGTTAAATTATCATAAAATAGCAATTGGTTTGTTACCATCTGTTAACGGAGAAAGCCTGTTATTCTTATACAAAATCACAAAGGTGACTTCAGTTCAACAAGATCTTAATTAACCTTTAAAAGAAGGCCTAGTGGCATTATCACTAGACTATCAATCCAGAAACTCAGCAAATATTAGGGGGACTCAAATCCCACCATGTCAGGTAGTGCAGTTTGAATTTAGTTAAAATGAAACTGAATTAAGAATCTACTGGTGACCATGAAACCATTGTCCACTGTCAGAAAAAACCTATCTGACTTACTGATGTCTTTCAGGGAAGGAAATCTGTCATCCTCGCTTGGTCAGGCCTTCATGTGGCTCCAGACCCACAGCAATGTGATTGACTCTCAACTGCCCTCTGAAACAGTCAAGACAAGTCACTTAGTTGTATCAATCTCTACAATGATTCGGACAATCACCTGATGAAGGAGCGTCGCTCCGAAAGCTAGTGCGCTTCCAATTAAACCTGTTGGACTATAACCTGGTGTTGTGTGATTTTTAACTCAATTTCTACAAAGTCTCAACAAAAAACTGAAACTGGATGGTGGCTCAGTGGTTAGCACTATGCCTCACAGTGCCAGGGACCCATGTTTGATTCCAGCCTTGGGTAACTGCTTGTGTAGAGTTGCATGTCTGTGTGGGTTTCCTCTGGGTGCTCCATTTTTCTCACACAGTTCAAATATGTGCAGATTAGGTGGATTGGCCTGCTAAGTTACCTATAGTGTCCTGAGACGTATAGACGAGGTGGAATAACTATGGTAAATGTAGGGTTATGGGGGATACAGTGGGATGGTCTTTAGAGGATCAGTGCAGACTTGATGGGCTGAATGGCCTCTTTCCACACTGATATGATTTCTATGACCAACTAGCATCAATCTAGGCACCAGAAAAGAAAATAGCAGAAACAATATTGGTGACCGTACAAAGTCCTCCATATTAACATTTGAAGCTAGTGCCAACATTGGAAGAGTTGTCTCACAGACTTGTCAAGCAACAGTCTGACAGTCATACTCATAGAATCATACCTGAGAGACAATCTCCCAGACACCACCCATCACCATCCCTGGATATCTCCTGACCCCCGGCTGGACAGACATAGCAGAGGTGGCAGCATCAGGTGGGAGTTGCCCTGGGAGTCCTCAACATTGACTCCAGGCCCCAAGAAGTCTCATAGCTTCAGTTAAACATGGGCAAGGAAACTTCCGCCTCCCTCGGCTGATATTGAACAATATATGGAAGCACTGAGAGGGGCATGGTGCAAAATGTACTCTGGGTGTGGGATTTCAGTGTTTAACACCGAGTGGCTTGGCAACAGTACTTCTGATTAAGCTGGTCAGGTCTTAAGCTGTTACACTGGGTCTGCAGCAGGTGGTGAGGGAGGGAACCAACAAGTGGGAAAAACATACTTGACCTCTTCTTTTTCAATTTGTTGACTGCAGATGCATCTGTCCATGACAGTCTCGGTAAGAGTGACCGCTGGAGACATTGAGAATAACTTCCCTCATGTCGTGTGGCACTATAACCATGCTAAATGGGACAGACTTCAAACAGATCGAGCACTCAAGACTGGGCATCCATGAGGCGCTCTGTGTCATCAACAACAGCTGAATTGTACTCCAACACAACATGTAACCTCATGGCCCGGCATATCCGCCACTCAACCATTACAACTAAGCCAGGGGATCGACCTGGTTCAAATTGAGAGTACAGGAAGGCATGCCATGAGCAGTACCAGACATACCCTAAAAATGAGGTGTTAACCTGATGAAGCTGCCAAACAGGACTACTCACATACCAAAAGCATAAGCAGTGAATGATAGACAGAGCTAAGCAATTCCACAACCAACGGATCAGAACTAAGCTCTGCAGTCCTGCCCAATCTAGTTATGAATGGTGGTTGACAATTAAACAACTGACTGGAGGAGGAGGGTCACAAATATCCCCATCCTCAATGATAGAAGAGCCCAACATACAAATGCAAAAGATAAGGCTGAAGCATTTGCAGCAATCTTCAGCTAGAAGAGCCCAATGGATAATCCATGTCAGCTTCCTCCAGTGGTCCCCAGCATTACAGTTACCAGTCTTCAGCCAATTTGATTCATTCTGCACGATGTCAAGAAACAACTGGAGCCACTGCAGAGTGTAAAGGCTATCGGCCCTGACAACATCCCAGCAATACTACTGAAAACTTGTGCTCCAGAGGTTGCTGTTCCCCTAGCCAAGCTGTTCCAGTACAGTTACACCATTGGCATCTACCCAACAATTGGGAAAATTTCCCAAATATGTCCTGTACACAAAAAACAAGACAAATCTAACTGGGCCAATTACCACCTCCTCGATCATCCGTTAAGTGATGGAGCATGTCATCAACATGCTATCAAACAGCACCTGCTCAGCAATAACATCCTCCGTAGCGCTCGGGTTGGGTTCTGCCAGGACCACTCAGCGCCTGACCTCATTACTGCCTTGGTTCAATCATGGACAAAAGAGCTGAATTCCAGAGGTGAGGTGAAGTGACAGCCCGTGACATCAAGGCTGCATTTGACAATGTGTACCATCAACAAGCCCTAGAAAGACTAGAATCAATGGATATCAGGGACCAAACTCTCTGGTGGTTGGAGTCAAAGCTGACACATAGGAAGATGAGGTCAGTTATCTCAACTTCAGGACATCTCTGCAGATTTCCTCAGGATAGTGTCCTAGGCCCAACCATCTTCAGCTGGTTCTTCAATGACCTTCCCTCCATCATACAATCAGTGGAGATGTTCGCTGATGATTGCACAATGCTCAGCTCCATTTGCAACTCCTCAGATACTGAAGTAGTCCATGTTCAAATGGAACAAGATCTGGATAATATCCAAACTTGGACAGGCAAGTGGCAAGTAACATGTGCATCACTCAAATGTCAGGCAATGACCATCCCCAATAAGAGATGATCTAACCACCACCCTTGACATTCAGTCGTGTTACCACTGAATTGTCTGCTATCAACATGCCAGGAGTAACCATTGACCAGGCAATCACCTTCACTCACCACATAAACACAATAGCTACAAGAGCTGGTGGAGAAACTAGGAATACTGTGGCGAGTAGCTCACCTCCTGATGAAATAACACTACAGAGGCCAGTATCCTGTCACCAAGTCACCCTTTATTTACATGTGAAATATCCTTGACACTGATCTAGCTTCCTCAGAGCCAGAGCTGTCAGAGAGAACAGAATGTCTGAGACACCTGCTCTTATCTTCAGCCAGGGGTCCCTGATTGGGCCAGATTAACAGCCGAATCATGGAACTCATCTTCTATGAGGTCCACTTGGCTGACCTTGTTACAATCACTACACCAATTCCCCAAAGCCTGTTCACCATCTACAAGGCACAAGTCAGGAGTGTGATGGAATACTCCTCACTTGTCTGGATGAGTGAAGCTCCAATAACACTCAAGAAGGTTGACACAATCCAAGACAAAGCAGTCCGCTTGATTGGCACCATATCCACAAGCATCCACTCCCTCCACCACTGATGCTCAGTAGCAGCAGTGTATACTATCTGCAAGATGAACTGCAGAAATCCACCAAAGATCCTCAGACAGCACCTTCCAAACCCATAACCATTGCCATCTTGAAGAACAAGGGGAGCAGATACATGGGAACAGTGCCCCTCCAAGCAACTGACCCATCCTGTGTAGGATATCTGGTCAGAATGGTTGAATTGGACCAAAGGGTTTGTTTCTGTGATGTACATCTCTATGAATCTATGACTCCATGATTTGCAAATATATTATTGTTCCTTCATTGTTGCTGGGTTAAAATCCTGGAATTCCCTCCCTAATGACATTGTGGGTCAACCGACAGCATGTGGACTGCAGCAGTTCAAGAAGGCAGCTCACCCTATTTTCTCAAGAGCAACTAACAATGGGCAATAAATGCTGGCCAGCCAGCAATACCCATGTCCCATGAATGAATTTAAAGAACATCTTAATTGCCCTTGGTCTGGCAAACCATTCAATTCAGTACAACTAAGGATGAGCAATTAATGATAGTCTTGCTATCAGTATCCAAAGCCCAAAAATTTCAATTAAGCAAAATGAGCTATCAACTGGTCTCCTTGAATTAAGCACGAATTGAGCCATTTTGAGGGAGCAATACGAAGGGAAATAATACACCCCTTAAAAGGCAACTATTCAAAGGAAGCTGTCTGAAAGTCATAGAGAAAAATATACAAACAAGAATGCAGCAATCATTCTGACTGAATCCCTTTTGAATGGGCTGAAATATGATACTGGGAATAAATCATTTTGCCGAACAGTGGAGTGGAAATTTTATTTGAAATTTGCAGACAAATTAGACAAAAATGCATTGACAGAAGGATATTTTAATTGAATTAAAATGTTTGTGGTGGAAAAGCGGAGTGTAATATGTTCAGCACATGTTACTTGAAGGAAGGAAGTGCTGCTTGACCACATCCTCGGTAATGAAATGACAGAAGCAACAAAAATAGCTTGATTTGATTTGATTTGATTTGCTTTGATTTGATTTGATTTATTGTCACGTGTACCTAAGTACAGTGAAAAGCTTTGTTTGCGAGCAGTACAGGCAAATCATAGTAAGCAAGGACATACAGATCATAGGATCAAGAAAACACGTAGAAGCAGACTTCTTACGTTGCACAGGGCATGCGCTAGCCAAGATCAACATTAGCAAGATCAGCATTATTTGAAGGTAGAGAGTCCACTCATCAGTCTAATAATGGCTGGGAAGAAGCTGTTCCTGAACCTGCTGGTGCATGTGTTCAAGCTTCTGTATCTTCTGCCTGACGGAAGAGGTTGTAGGAGAGTATTACCAGGTGTGGGAGGGGTCTTTGATGTTGGCAGCCTTTTTGCAGCAACAAGATGTGTAAGTGGAATCCATGGATGGGAGGTTGGCTGCTGTGATAGTCTGGGCTGTGCACACAACCTTCTATTGCTCCTTATGGCCCTGGGCAGAGAGTTGCCATACCAGGCCATTATGCACCCAAACAGTATGCTTTCTACGGTGCATCTGTAAAAGTTGCTGAGGGTCTTTACAGTCATGCCGAATTTCCTGAGCTGCCTGAGGAAGAAGAGGCATTGTTGTGCCTTCTTGATCATTGCACTTACGTGGGAATATTGTCTTATGTTTAGGCTCATGGCAAAAATTGCAAAGGAATAAGATCCATATTAAGATCCAATCAGCACAATGATAAGTAACATTAACAGGGCTTACTGAACATGGCAGTAATCGTGCAGTCTTGGATCCAGGTTCCATACTGTCTGAATGGCTGATGATATAGTCGCCAATTATCATTGCATCCCACCAGATTACCCCTTCCCCCAAGTGATTCACATGTATCTCTTCTAACCTTTAATATTTAAACACTAATATTGTTATCTGTATTCCCACTTTTCTCCCCACCTTCCAGCTAAGATTTCAATCTCCAATCATATTCTCAGTACTTTTTGAGGATGACTGTATTCTATGTAGTTCTCCTTGGAAAGAAAATATTGCCAGAGGTTGGGGTTCCAGCTTCTAATGATAATCTTAGCATAAAGGCATTGCAACTCATTCTCCATTCTGTGAGCTTGAGGATGGTTTCAAATGTTGGACAACACCTTTGGCTGTATGGAGTGAATTTCTCATCCCTTAGCAAGCAGGTGGACTGTCAATTGTACTTGAACAGGTGCCTGCTCCTTTAAGTGGATCATGGTTCAAGAATGTCAAGGACAAATGGGGTCTCATCATGAAGAACAATCAAAGATTTTGATACTGGGCCTTCCGACCCCATTGGGTCTCCTTTGCTGCAATACTCTGGGATGTAAACTTAGTGGAAGATTGGGCAATAGCAGGTGTTGAAAATGTGTTGCTGGAAAAGCGCAGCAGGTCAGGCAGCATCCAAGGAACATGAGAATTAACGTTTCGGGCATAAGCCCTTCTTCAGGAATGAGGAAAGTGTGAAGAAGGGCTTATGCCCGAAACGTCGATTCTCCTGTTCCTTCGATGCTGCCTGACCTGCTGCGCTTTTCCAGCAACACATTTTCAGCTCTGATCTCCAGCATCTGCAGGCCTCACTTTCTCCTCCAATAGCAGGTGTTTCCAAGTTTGTCATTCACTGAACTTAATTATCTCAGCCCAGACTTCAGACAGGCTCGATGTTATGGGTTTAGGTACTGCATCCCCTTCACATTTGTCTCACACCTTCAAAAGATCAAAACCATTCTGAAGTTGATCCTTTTCGTTAATGCAGGCTTGTTTTTCTACAAAAGCCTTCTGTAAACTACAATCGATGTCTTTCTCTGTCTCTGTCTCTTACAAGAGTTTATTCCTCAGGTGTAAGATTATCATTTATTGATGACAGCAGAATATGTTCCACAGCTGACAATTCATAGTGATCTTCAAGCTTTGACGATTTCAACAAAAGATGGGCATTTCCCATTTTTAGTGCAGCTTTTTCTTTTACCAATTTCTCCAAAGCAATAACTGCCCCTGCTTAGAACTTGTGGAAATTCCTTGTAATCTTTTATTTTTCAGTTGCAAGTTCCTGTTGTGCTCTATTCACTGACTTATGGACTGATAAACAATCTATTCCCACCTTGAAGAAATTGTGTTTGTTCATATTCTGATAATTCGTTATTCATTTGGGCTTCTGCCATTTGATCACTTATATTGAAGTGTGAAGCTTCAGGTCCTTGTTCATTCTGTCACCTTAGAAATCAGCTGCTGCAAATGTTTTATTTTCATAAGCAACTGTTCCTTTTCAATCTCTGAGTTTCGATATAGCTGTGTGATTGGGAATTGCTGGGCTTTCAGTTCAGCTGTCTCCTTTCGGTAGCTAGACTTTTCCATTGTTTCATTATTAATATGCTCAACCTTTGTTTGGTGTACAACTTCAAACTTTTCTAAGTCACCCCTCAGCTGTAGAAGCTCTATGTTTTGGTCTCTGCATCTTTACTGAGAGAAAACCTGAGTATCTCTGTGGCATGCTGGTGACTCAGTTGCAGAATCAGCTACCCAGCCTGCTAATAGAGACTGCTGAACTAAAAACCCAGCAATTCCTCATCACACTGACTTCAGCTGACATTTCTGCAAATTCATTATCTCTGTTCAGCGTTTGCTTGATACAATATGAACTTCAACATCTCCTTCTCACTGGATATCTTTTGACAAATGTTTTGTAATCATTCAATTGCTGCATTGTTTCTGAGGATTGAAGTTCTCCTCTGACCGAGCACCAATGCCCACATCCTGCAAATTCATAAAAACTGGAGTAAGTGTTGGCAATTAGGGTACCTTTTTGCTAGTTTTTTCTGCATAGCACACAATCTCATCGCAAGTGGTGCGAAAATGGAATGAGCTGCCAGAGGAAGTGGTGGAGGCTCGTACAATTACAACATGTAAAAAGGGTCTGGATGGGTATATGAATAGGAAGGGTTTAGAGAGATATGGGCCAGGTGCTGGCAGGTGGGACTAGATTAGTTTAGGATATCTGGTTGGCATGGACGGGTTGAACTAATGGGTCTGTTCTTGTGCTGTACATCTCTAGGAATCTATGACTCTAAGCTATTAGGAAGATGAATGGAATGCTAGTCTTTAGTGCAAAGAGTATTTGAGTATGGGAGTAGTGAGGTCTTGTTTCAATTGTATAGGAACTTGCTTAGGCCGCACTGGAATACTATGTGGAGTTTTAGTGCCCTTCCCAAAGGATGGATATTATTGCCACAGAGAGAAAGCAACAACATTTACCAGACTTCTTCAAATAATGGTGGGACTGACCTGCGAAGAGATTTTTGTGAGTATGGGTCTGTATCCTTTAGAGTTTCAAAGGATAATGTGATCTTATTGAAATATATAAAATCCTTTAAGACATAGCCTTGGTGGATGCAGGTAACATGTTTCCTCTGGTTGGGGAGTTCAGAATTGGGGGTGATACAACTTAACAATTAGGAAGATAGCATTTCAGTCTAAGATGGGGAGAATTTTTTTACTCAGACTCTAGTGAATCATTGGAATGTTCGACCTCAGAGGGCTATTAACTCTTAGTTTTTGAATATATTTAAAGTAGAAATTTATAGATTCTGATTATTAATAGCATACAGGGTTATGGGAATAAATGTAGGTAAAAGGCATTGAAGTGCTCGATCAGCCATTTTCACATTAAATAATGAAGCAGGCTTAAGAGGCTGAAATGTGTATACTTATTTCCATATTCCTATATTCCTTTGTTCTTATATTCCAAACTGCTTGACAGTTTCTCATAAACAAGGACAAAAGGAAGGTGTGATAAAGGTCATAAAGTTGCTATCTTCCATTCAACTGACATCAAGGAACTATCTGCCACCTAATATTAAAAAGTGTTTGGAAAATAAAAGCTTTGCTCCAAAAATAACAGAAAACTTCCCTTCAGATGAAGGTGGTCACGTTATCCTGATGTTAGTGGGAAGATGTTCCATGCCAGTCTAATCAAAGGATTCGCATGGGGGTTTCTCACAGTGTGAAGGACCAATTCCTAGAAATAGGATATATCAATAAGTGTTAAGAATCAGAGGACTAGCCTCATCAGGAATACAGCATTTTCAGATGGATGGTGAACCCGGAAGAGATTCAGGGAAGACCAATGGAAGAGTTCCCTAACAATTCAGCGAGAGACCAGGATGCTAACTTCACAGCTGTAGTCACAGAGGGAACAGCCTTTACAGAAAGCGGAAAGGGGTGGGGAGGGAAATATACCCCTGGTCATAGGGTCCATTTGGTGGAAATGTCGGCGGTTTATGCGAAGGTTGGTAGGATGGAAGGTGAGGACCGGAGGGTCTGTCCTTGTTACGGTTGGAGGGGTGGGGTCTGAGGGCGGGAGGTGCGGGATGTGGATGAGATGCGTTGGAGGGCATCTTTAACCATGTGGGAAGGGAAATTGTGGTCTTTAAAGAAGGAAGCCATCTGGTGTCTTCTGTGGTGTAACTGATACACCTGGGTGTAGATACGGCGGAGGCAGAGGAATTGGGAATACGGGATGGCATTTTTGCAGGAGGGAGGATGGGAAGAGGTGTAATCCAGGTAGCTGTGGGAGTCGGTGGGTTTGTAAAAAATATCAGTGCCAAGTCAGTTGTCATTGATGGAGATGGAGAGGTCCAGGAAGGGGAGGGAGATGTCAGAGATGGTCCAGGTAAATTTAAGGTCAGGGTGGAATGTGTTGGTGAAGTTGATGAATTGCTTAACCTCCTTGCAGGAGCACGAGGTGGCACCGATGCACTCATCAATATAGCAGAGGAAGAGGTGATGCCAGTATAACTATGGAAGATGGACTGTTCTACGTAGCCAACAAAGAGACAGGCATAGTTGGGGCCCATATGGGTGCCCATGGCTACCCCTTTCGTCTGGAGGAAGTGGGAGGATTCAAAGGAGAAATTGTTAAGGGTGAGGACCAGTTCAGCCAAACAAATGAGACTTTCGGTGGAAGGGCACTGTTGGGGACATCGGGAGAGGAAGAAACAGAGGGCTTGGAGGCCCTGTTCATGGCGGATGGAGGCGTAGAGGGACTGGATATCCATGGTGAAGATGAGGTGTTAGGGGCCGGGGAAACGGAAGTCTTGGAGGAGGTGGAGGGTGTAGGTGGGGTCTCGAACGTATGTGGGGAGTTCCTGGACTAGGGGGGATAGGACAGTTTTGAGGTAGGTGGAGATGAGCTCAGTGGGGGAGGAGCAGGCTGAGACAATGGGTTGGCCAGAGTTGCCTTTTGCCTATGTGAGATAACTGGTCACAATATCTCAAAATCTATCTATAAGATCAGGCCAGCAGTCATCTAAGTAACCTGATGACATGATCCCTAATTATCATCATAGATCATACTAAATATCAGCTGAGACCAAGAAACAAAAAAGCAAAGGAACCTTCATTGTTGAATCAGTAAAGGTGGCAGTAAAAACAGCTAAGGTCATAACATGGACAGAAGGACCCTTTGTTTTGTATCTAAAATAAGTACAAAAGCAAGGAAGAAAGTGGAACTTACACAAAAGGCCTCAGTTAGACTGCACTAGGAATATTGAGCAAATACTGGTACCACATATAACAGATGTAAAATCAACAAAATTGTCGCAAGAATTCAGAATGGTTTGAGCTTTATATCAGCTTGAGAAGTTATGGCTGCTTTTATTAGAACTAAGTTTTAAAATCATAAAATTAAGTTTTGGGGGAAAGGTTGAGGAGCATGGGATGGAAGACCAGCCAAAAATTAAGAAACAGCTCTTTCAATTAAAATAGTGGTTATAATGTATCACACGTCCTGTATACATGAAATATAGGCGACACAACATCCAGGTGAGCTGGCTTGTATGTTTGAGGGCCGTTTTAGAGACCCACTGCCTTTTACTGATGGCAGCCAGTTCCTGCTGTGTGATGGAGCTTCTAACTTCATGAAGGCAACCTCCTGTGGCACCTCAGCAGGCCATTGCAATCAGAAGCTCCAAAACACAAAGAGGGTCTATGTGCAGGCAGGGCAACTCCTGTTCCAGGAGTTAATGTCCTGACAGAGTTATCTTCTGACCCATTGGCCACAAGAATTATGTTCCTGTGAGAGTGAAGGGTAAGGCTGGTAATATTGAGGAACAATGGATAAATAAAGGTATTGAGGTTCTTGTCAAGAATAAGAAAGAATCATATATTAGATATAGACAACTGGAATGAAATGAATATCTTGAAGAGTATAATGAGTGTAGGGGCATCCTTAATCGGGAAGTCAGGAGGGCAAAGAGGGGATCTGAGATAATTAATCATCCAAAGAGATTCCAGAAGCACATTAAAAGCAAAAGAGCTTAAAGATCTTACAGATTGATGAGGCCATCTATGTGTTGAATCTCAGGAGATGGGGGAGGTACTAAATGAATGTTCCGGGTCAGTTTTTGTGGAGAAAGTAACGGAGCATAGAGAACTCGGGGAAATAAAATAGTGATGTTTTTGAAAGCAGTTCACATTACTGGAGAGAAGTGTTGGAGGTCTTACAAAACATAAAAATGGATACCTTTCTGGAACCTGATCAAGTTGAATGTTGTGGGAAGTTAGGGAAGAAATTGCGGGGCCCCTAACAGAAATACTTGTATCATCTATACCATGGGTGAGGTAGCTGGAGGAGTGGAGGTTTGCTAATGTTGTGCCATTATTTAAGAAAGGCTATCAGGAGAAGCCTGGGGACTGTAGATCTGTGAGGTTGACACCGGTGGTGGCTAAGTTTTTGGAGGTGATTCTGAAAGAAAGGATTTACATGCATTTGGAGAAGTAAGGAATGATTAGAGATAGTTAGCATGACTTTGTGTGAGGGCAGTCATGTCTCACAAACTTGATTGAGCTTTTTGAGGAAGTCACCAAAAAGATTGATGAGACCAGAGTGGTAAACAATGCTTCCATGACCTGAGTAAAGTCTTTAACAAGGTTCCGCATGGTAGACTAACTAGTAAAGTTAGATTACACGAGATTCAGAATGAGCTTGCCAATTGAATACAAAATTGGCTTGACTGCCGGAGACAGAGGGTGATGGTGGAGGGTTGTTTTCTAGACTGGAAGCCTGTGACCAGCAGCATTGGGTCCAATGTTGCTTGCTATTTATATAAACAATTTGGATGAGAATACAGGAGGCACAGTTAGTATGTTTGCGGATGACACCAAAATTGGTGATATTGTGGACTGGGAAGAATGCAATCTAAGATTGCCAACAGATCTTAATCAATTGAGTCAATAGGCTGAGGAGTGGCAGATGGAGTTTAATTTGGACAAGTGCAGGTATAACAAACAAGGGGAGAACTTATACAATTAATGGTGGCCCCTGAGAGACCTAAGGGTTCAGGTTCATAATTTTTTGAAATTTGCATCACATGTATATGAGGGTAAGAAGGCATTTAGCATGCTTTTGAGTATAGGAGTTGGGATGTTATGTTACGCCGTACAGGACATTGGTGAGGTCTCTTCTGGAATACTGTGTAGAGTTCTGGTCACCCTGCTATGGGAAGGATATTTTTAAATTGGACAGGGTTCAGAAAAGATTTACCAGGATGTTGCTGGGAATGGAGCATTTGAGTAATGAGGAGAGGCTAGATAGCCTGGGCTTTTTTCACTGAATCAGAGGAGTTTGAGAGGTGACCTTATAGAGAATTGTATAAACATGGGGGATTTAGATAAAGTGAATAGCAAGGCTCTTTTCCCTAAGGTGGGGGCATTCAAAAGTAGGGGTCATATTTTTAGGGTGAGAGAGAACATTTTAAAAAGGATATGAGGGGCAACTTTTTTTAACAGGGAGTGGTTAGTGTGTGGAATGGACTGCCAGAGGAAGTGTTGTGGATGCTGTTACAACATTTAAAAGACATTGGATAAGTACATGAATAGGAAAGGTTTGTGGGGATATGAACCAAACAGAGGCAAGTGGGATGAGTTTAGTTTGGGAACATGGTCATTGTGGACGAGTTGGACTAAAGGGTCTGTTTCCATGTTATATAAACTCCATGACTCTAATTTTTCACTTTTTTGACAGTTGCCTGATCCAGCAGCAAGCACCTCCTCTACTGGTGCTGCTTTATCCTCAGAACGTCAGCTCTCTGATTGGGCTGTTTACATCAGCTACCTGTGCAGCAATCTTAATTAGAGGCGGCCCCCAGAGGCAGACAAGGGGAAGGTCCTTATTTTAAGTGTGGTTCAGGGCCTGTTTTTCATCATGTTATTGGCTTCCAGCACCATGAATATTTTGAGTCATTATCCATTTATTTTCTGCACATATCAAGTTGAAATAACCTATCAGAAACTGCTAGCTTTGTCCTGAGAGCTGTCATATTTAGGTATTCTGACTCTGAAAATCTACACAGTTTTCCCAATCTCCAGCTATAGCTGTACAAAGGCGAGTGACAAAATCCCCAGAGAAATATCAAGCAGCCTATATTTTCTGACGACTTACAACCGTTACCTGGAAATTCCTTGGCTTTGCTGGAGAACCTGTAACTTTGCAACAATGCTACTTCATAGAATATTTAGATAAAGTCTGGGGAAATGATGGGTTTTCAATGTTCTTTTCAATGACAGCAAGTTTACAAACCACTGGATTGAAATGCATTTGGTTACTGTTCTGAGCAGAAATTGGTGTCTCAAACTGCACACACCGCTAACACTGTTCTTCCTGACAATTGGCTGCTGGGATCATTCACTGACAGATCCTGCTGTAATTTTATTTTCTGCATATAGAACATTTTATTTCTCTCCTATATGCTGTGGAGTAAAATTGATAGCACCGAAATCCAAATCACCTACCTCAGCTCAGGAAATCTGACATATGTTGTTCTCCAATGTAACACAAGTCACTAACACAAAAAAAGCAACCAACAACAGCTGGTTGAAAACCAAATTAAACTGACCAAATAAACTTCAGCCGGTTTACATTATAAAGAATAGTACAAGTTGGACTGCATTTCCAGGATGTAACATATGCTGAGGTTCAGATGACATTGATAAACTACTCAGGCTTTGTTTTTCTGCTTTACAACACCATCTGGACCCTTCAAGTTGTTATAACCTTTTAACACGCCTCATTGTATAGATCAGGGTTACACTTCGGACATGGTTATTTTGCTTTATGTTTCAGAGGGGAAAAATAGGGTTTATCATTTGGTGATTAGGAAGGAATAATTCATCGATTGAAGGGAAATTTGAGTTTATTAGGAAATATGTAAGAATAAAATTGTTTTATAATTCCCTCCCAACTCGCAGAACTGATATCATGTAAAAATACAATGACCTTTTCTTCCTGGGTTTCCTCCTGTCTTCCCATGGAAACGCTGATTAATAACATGGCAATTTTTGACCAGAGATTTCTGAAGGACTACTCAATTTTCTTGGATGAATATAAACAACAATTCACTTTTCAAAGGCACTTTTAACATGGAAGGAGACACAGGAATATTTAGAATGGTAATAAGTCAGTCAGCTACTTAAGTCTTCATCCTGAAGTATGCATCATTAGGTCAAAGCAACAAGAGCGCAGAAGAAGAAACTGGAGAGAGGGAAGAGGGAAGTGACGAAAAAAACCTAACAGAGGAAGATCAAGAAGGAGAAGCACTTTGAGGGAACTCGGCAGAGTCTCAAACTACAGGAGTAGAATTAATGTCAGTGGACAAGAAAAAAGATTGGAATGGAATTCCTTTCAGAGAGAGGAGCAGACCTTCTTCAAGGTGGGCATGCCTAAAAGAGATGTGGCAGTGAGTTAAATAATATATAAAAACCCAAAGAACTGCAGAAGCTGTAAATCAGAAACAGTGTCTTGCCCACAGACATTAATTTCACCACCACTCCTGGTGGTTGACCAGATACTTGCTAAAACTCTTTTCCACAGGCACATCCCATTCCTCAGTGACTGCTGCCAGCTCAGACTCACCCCACGTGGATTCCAAATGAGGTTTCTTCCCTCGTGCTTTGAATCCACCCAGGATCACAAGGATCTCTGTGATGTTCAACCTTCCACAGACAGTGTTCTCGCCTTATCCTGAGATCCGCACTCATACTCTCCACCTCTCTCTCTCCAACAGCATCACATCATGCTGGCTCAGGGCTGCAGCACTGCACAATCCCACTTCACCCTCCAGCTCACTCACCAAGCTAACAAGAAACTTTTTCTTTTCCTGCCAGGCATCAAAGCCCATAAGATGCAACAACTCAGGGATACTCATGGCCTTCTGGAACCTTCCTCCCTTCTGTTTCCCTATGACTTCATTCTCTCCCCCAACCCCAACTCCGGTCAGGTATTCACCATCTCTCCTAACCTTCCACTCTCCGATGCTGAACGGGCTGTACTCAGTGAAGTGTCTCAGCTTTATCCCTCTGCATCCCTACCTTAATGAATTTCAGGCACAACATGATGTTGAACTCTTCTTCCGTCATCTTTGCCTCCGTGCCCATTTCTTTGGAGAAGGCTCCTCTCCCCATCCCACAGACTCCTTCACTCAGCTCTAACACTCTCCCTCTACCTGGGCACCTCCCTCTGGTCTTTTACCTGCACGAGATCTGTTTACTGTGAACTGTCGATGTGATATTGGTCGCCTCAATTTCTCTGCACCTCTCACTCAATCCAATCTATCTCCCTCCGAACTGACTGCACTTTGTGAACTCAGATCCAACCCTGACTTTATCATTAAGCCTGCTGATAAAGGTGGTGCTGTTGTGGTCTGGCGTACTGACCTCTACATTGCAGAGGCTGAGTGCCAGCTCTCAGATTCTAGACTAGAGTGGTGCTAGAAAAGCACAGCAGGCCAGGCAGCATTCGAGGAGCAGGAAAATCAATGTTTTGGGCAAATGCCCTTCATCAGGAATGAGCTCCTATTTTTCCCTGGACCATGACCCATCAGGCCATTGTATCAATGACAGTCACTGACCTCATCTCATCTGGTGATCTCCCCCCACCGTCCCACTGCCTCCAAGCAGATAGTTGCCCAGTCCCAGGCAGCTTGCTTTTACCTCCCTCTGAAAGTTCACAAACAAAACTGCTCGGACAGACCGTTTGTTTCAGAAGCTCCTGCCCCACAAAACCCATTTCTTATGACCTCATCACAGTCTTTTCTGCCCGGTCCAGTCCCAGCCCATGCACATCCATAATTCCTCTGATACTTTCAAAACTTCCAGTTTGCAGACTCCAGCCGTCTCCTCTTTATCATGGGTGTGCAATTCCTTTGTGCGTGGGAAATCATGGACTTGATTGAGTTTTTTGAAGAAGTAACAAAGAGGATTGATGAGGGCAGAGCGGTAGGTATGATCTATATGGACTTCAGTAAGGCATTCAACAAGGTTCCCCATGGGAGACTGGTTAGCAAGGTTAGATCTCATGGAATACAGGGAGAACTAGCCATTTGGATACAGAACTGGCTCAAAGGTAGAAGACAGAGGGTGGTGGTGGAGGGTTGTTTTTCAGATTGGAGACCGGTGACCAGTGGAGTGCCACAAGGATCGGTGCTGGGTCCACCACTTTTCATCATTTATATAAATGATTTGGATGTGAGAATAAGAGGTATGGTTAGTAAGTTTGCTGATGACATCAAAATTGGAGGGGTAGTGGACAGCAAAGAAGGTTACAACGGGATCTTGATCAGATGGGCTAATGGGCTGGGAAGTAGCAGATGGAGTTTAATTCAGATAAATGCGAGGTGCTGCATTTTGGGAAAGCAAATCTTAGCAGGATTTCTACACTTAATAGTAAGGTCCTAGGGAGTGTTGCTGAACAAAGAGACCTTGGAGTGCAGGTTCATAGCGCCTTGAAAGTGGAGTCGCAGGTAGATAGGATAGTGAAGAAGGTGTTTGGTATGCTTTCCTTTATTGGTCAGAGTATTGAGTATAGGAGTTGAGAGGTCATGTTGCGGCTGTACAGGACATTGGTTAGGCCACTGTTGGATTATTGCTTGCAGTTCTGGTCTCCTTCCTATCAGAAAGATGTTGTGAAACTTAAAAGGGTTCAGAAAAGATTTATAAGGATGTTGCCAGTGTTGGAGGATTTGAGCTATAGGGAAAGGCTGAACAGGTTAGGGCTGTTTTCCCTGGAGCGTCGGAGTCTGAGGGGTGACCTTATAGAGGTTTACGAAATTATGAGGGGCATGGATAGAGTAAATAGGCAAAGTCTTTTCCCTGGAGTTGGGGAGTCCAGAACTAGAGGGCATAGGTTTTAGGGTGAGAGGGGAAAGATATAAAAGAGACCTAAGGGGCAACTTTTTCATGCAGAGAATGGTACATGTACGGAATGAGCTGCCAGAAGAAGTGGTGGAGGCTGGTACAATTGTAACATTTAAGAGGCCTTTGGGTGGGTATATGAATAGGAAGGGTTTGGAGGGATATGGGGCAGGTTCTGGCAGGTGGGACTAGATTGGGTTGGGATATCTGGTCGGCATGGACGGGTTGGACCAAAGGGTCTGTTTCCATGCTGTACATCTCTATGACTCTAGTGTTAGATTGATAGCAGATACAGTACTTGGATAGGTAAAACAAATTTTATTGCTGTATTATAATGCTTTATCACTATTTTATGTTGCAAATAAGTATTTATACCAACTGTATTTTCTCTTCATACGCTTGTGGTTGAACATTGTAACATTGTTATACAATCAAAAAATTGCAAAATCCAGAAATGACTTGATTGCGAACATTCTGGGCTGTCATGAGACATGCTTGTCCAAGGTTTAGCTCATTTGATTCTCTCTGAGGAGCTGTTCCATTTTAAGAAATTCTAAGGAAAACGAAACAATGATTCTTATATAACACAACTGGAAATATCGCAAAGCAGAATAATCATCCACTAATTTGACCCTGCCATGACCCCAGCCCAAATTCGAGGGAGAAAGTTGTGATTATCCGAAATATTCAGTAAGTCACGCAGTCTCTGTGAAGAAAGAAAATGTTAACAGCTGAATTTTCAAAAGTACCTGGGAGCGAAGAGGGTGCTGGTGCACTTTCACAGCATGTGACATATGTGTCAGTCTTCCAATGTCTCCTGAATAATTTTCAAACTGATAATAGAATGGGTAGGAGGAGCTGACTTCTTATTAAGTTTATTGAGGAGCTTGTTAACTGACTCGAGAGGGATAGAATGACATGTTGATAGAATGAATGGGAAAAGTTATAGATAATGTTTATGCTGGAATTTCTTTTCATGAGACTGCAATCCAAGGTGACTCTAAAATACTTTCAGTGTGATTCGTTTTTAATTAGTTTGCTACAAAAGTAGATCTGGCATTTACTGTTAGCTCATTGGTTGCTGAGGTGGAGTGCAGTGATTGTGCCTTAGTTGAGTTTAGGTAGAGACGCCAGTAGCTGAAACATTGCTTCAAGACTTATAAGTCTAGGAAAAGGTACTGGATCCTCAGAGCCATTTGTTTGGTTTAATGACCAGATCATCTGCATTGGCAATCGCCCAGGTGGTGATGTTAAGTATGTAACTCACAGAGATGTTGAGGATTGGGGCTAAAGCATGGATTTGGGATTAGAGTTCCAGCCATTTAGAGTGAGAGATGGCAACTTTCACCTGGCATGTTCTATATTTAATAAATACCAATCCTTCAAGATATACAGCTCAATTATTATTTGTCTCATAGTTTAGAGAGAACTCTTTGTAGCTACGACTTCAGTGTGTCAGGTATGCCATGAGCTAAGTGATACATTTCAGTAGGAACAACAAGAGAAGTGAAATACCTGCACAGAGGCTGGTCACCCTTTATTTACTTGTGCAAATACATTGGCTGTGGCCCAGAGGCAGTCACCTGGAGACTCTCAGCTCCCAGTCATATCAGCCAGCCAGGGCTTTCCTGATCAGCTCAGGTCAACAACCCCAATCAATGACCTCGGAGTCAACGAGGTCACCTCCCCGCACCCAAAATCTGGGGATGCAGGCCTGGTCTTCGGTTTGCAGCTTTTCAGTGACATTTTTGCCCAAAGTCCGGTTGCTCTGATTCAGACTCTGACATGGGCAGCGTTTACAAGGCTGTGGCCCATCTCTTGTGTCCAGAGCATCTTGGGAGAGTTTCTTCTTCTTCTTCTGACAGTAGCAGTATTGAGACAGCATCCATTTAGACTCTGAGGATTCCTCACCACAAGACAGAGGGGGAGAATCTGGGGTTTCTGACAGGCCTTCTGGATGTTCTGAGGGACCAGGTATGTTTTGCTCCTGCCCCGTTTATAAGGTAACAGCTTTCAGCTGATCCATGGGCTTGTTCAGGACTATATCACTGACCCGAACTTTGCAGGTCACGGGATCTGACCTCGCACCAACGTCTCCCTTTACCAATACAAGGCCATTTCCATAGTTCTGGTACCAAACTTTGTCCCTTGGAATTAATTGTCCCTCACACTTAGAGGTGGCATGTGGCCAGCATTGACCTTCCTGCTGCCGTTTCACCCACTCCCCCAGTCTGGGAATATCAGGTATAACTTGGTGCAGAGTCTTCTCCCCATCAGCAACTCTGCTGGGGCTATCCCCTTTGTTGCGTGAGGGGTGGTCTTACTATCAAACAGGAAGCGGGACAGTTTGGAATCAATTGATGCTGTAGGCAGTTTCTTTAAGCCTGCCTCCAATGTTTGGACAGCTCTTTCCACTAGACCATTGGATGATGGATGGTATGGAGCTGTCGTTATGTGCCGAATGCCATTGCACTTTAGGAAATATTCAAATTCCATGCTGGTAAATGATATCCCATTCCCGTGACAAATACGTGCAGAGTCCGTGTATCGTGAGTGATGCCATCACCACTAGCTATTTTAATTTTGATAGGACTGGGTCTTTTTGTGTCAACAGTCAGATATTGTCCGCAGTGACTGGAAGGGTGTCCAGGAAGTTCAAAACCAAAATGGACTTTTCCAGGGAAGGCATCATCAGTGGAGTGTCAGCCAAAGGGAGTCGGCTCAAGGCATCCGCATTAGCCACTTGGCCACCTGGACAATGTTCTACCTTGCTCCTGCTCTCGGATGCTGCCTGGCCTGCTGTGTTTTTCCAGCACCACATTTTTCAACTCTGGTGCTCCAGCATCTGCAGTCTTCACTTTCTCCTAATGTTCTACCTTGTACTTGTATGTGCTGAGAATAAGGGCCCAATATTGAATTTACCGGAAGCTATGAGTGACACCGCCTTGTCTTCTGTCAGTGACCTAGCAGAGGTTTGTGATGTTATTATGACAAATTCCCATGCATAATGGGACTGATGGAACTACCTCACACCAAGATGACTGACAAACCATCCTTCTCCATCTGGGCATATTTGCATTTGGTATCAGCCAAAGTCTGGGAAACATACACTATCGAGCGTTCCTCTTCACTGAACCACTGGTGGGCCAACGCTACCCCAAGACCAGACAGGGAGGCATCGCATGTCAGCACTACCTCTCGCTTCAGATCACAGTGGGCCAACATCTTAGATGACGATAGCTGCTTTTTCACTTCCCTAAAAACTACTTCTTGGCTTAGTGACCATTTCCAATGCTTTTTCACTAACAGGTGTCAGGGTGTCAAGATGGAGGCCATGTTATGTATGAATTTTCCATAATAACTCACTAATCCAAAGAAAGACCTAAGCTCTGGTAGACAGATGGTAGCTGGGGCTCCTTTGACCACCCTTTCTTTTCCAATGGTGTGATCGGGTTTGGTTGACTCTTTAACCCAAGTAGGTCTCTTGGGGCAGGTGGAACACACATTCTTCCTTTCAAAGATATACACCCACTTGGGAGAAATGTTTAAGCCCTATGTCCAAGTTCTCCAAGTGCTCTTCCGTGGTCTTCCCTGTTATTAGTACGTCATCTAGATAAATGGCAACCTGGGGTAACCCTTGCATAATGTTTTCCAATGTTGGCAGGAAAAGAGGGCAGGGAGAAAGTGAGGACTGAAAATGCTGGAGAGTCAGAGTTGAAAGGTGTGGCGCTGGAAAAGCACAGCAGGTCAGGCAGCATCTGAAGAACAGGAGAGTCGACATTTCGGGCATAAGCCCTTACCCCTGCAAATGATGATGTCACTTCCACCCTCACCAAGCCACGGACCACAGCCATCACCCGCCATACTGCTTCCACGATCGCTGTCAGAACCACCCCTTCCGCGAACGCTACCATAACCTCTGCTGCCGAAACATCCACGAACACTGCCCCCCCATGTTACTTTCACCCTCACCAAGGTCACTCACTGGAACAGCGCCAATGACCATGCCGCCTCCACACATGCCTCTGAAAGCACATCTTCCGCCTGCACCTCCGTAGATGTCACTTGCCCCACAGCAAGTTGCCGACGAATGTGCCACTTACGGCTCCCTGCTGACATCATTCACCCCAACCCTGCCAACCATGTCACCTCCACAGAAACCACTGCCGAAAATATCGCTTCCATGAACACCACTCAGAACATCACTTCCACCCCTGCAGGTGCCACCGAATGCACCGAATCCAACCACCACTGTTTGCATCACTTCCTCTGGTGACAGCACCCATGATGTCACCTATGATCCCATGATCACATCTAGTCCAGAGACAGTCTCCATCCTCACTCCCAAGTCCAGCCTTACACCAGGTCCTAGCCCCCAGCCCTGCCAAGTTTTTAACCATTCCTCCAGATCACCCGCTCACTGATCATCAGCCCTCAGTAAAGGTCTCACTTTCACCCCACTACATTCCTGAGTCAACAAATTCCATGCACATTATTTAAAAGCCCCCACATTCATGATGAAGGGCTTACGCCCGAAATATCGACTCTCCTGCTCCTCGGATGCTACCTGACCTGCTGTGCTTTTCCAGCACCATGTTTTTCGATTCTGAAAAAGTGCGCAGGCTGATGGTATCCCAAATGGTTGCCTTGTATATTGATATAAACCCTTACAGGTATTAATTGTAGCATTCTTCGGGGAGTCCTCACCCAGTCAAGGTTGTAGGTCAGCATGGCTAATGTCCAGCTTCGTAAAGGATATCCTCCCTCCCCCCAACTATGCGTAAAGTCCTCTATGTGTGGGATCAGATACTAATCCAGCTGTGTGAAGCTGTTTACTGTTTGCTTAAAATCCCCACAAAGGTGAGCTGTAATAGCCAGGTTTCACAATCAGCACGACCAGCGCTGCCTATTCTGCAAACTGCACAGCTTTGATGATTCCTTCAGTCTTCAGCTGTCTCTACTTTTGCCCGAAATGGCACCAGGCCTGCCTTGCAAAATCTCGGAATTGCTTCCTGGTCAACTTGTAAAGTGGCTTTGGCCCCTTTGATAGTCCCAATCCTTTCCTGAAAAACTCTTGCTTACTCCACTAGGTATTCACTGAGGCAGCCATTTTCTAATCGAAAAATGTTGAGCCAAACCAGATGAATCTTTCGCAACCCATTCTGCCCCAACAGGCTTGGGCCCAAGCCTTTTACTACCATCAGTGGTAACTGCACAAACTGCTTCTTATCAGAGACCAAAACTGAAGTCATACCCTTAATCTGTAATGGTTCCCCAGTGTATGTTCTCAGTCTGGCTGAGAAAACTTAAGGTTTGGAGTCCAGGACTAATCTTCTTAAAGACAGATTCTGCAAACACATATGCAGATGCTCCAGTATCAACCTCCGTAGGAACTGGGTGGACCATTCAACCAAACACTAATTTTAATCGGTTCCCATTTGGATTTCACTAAGCAATTTAATTGTTCCAACCCACATGTAGGGGGACTTCCCAAGTGTGCACTCTCCTGGACACCAGACTATGAGTTTTCTTACTCAAGTCATACCTTGTAGGAATCCTTTGCTGCCCTGAGTCCATGTACCGTTTGCAACTGCAATGGCTTGCCAACCCAGCTCCTGAAGAACCTTTGAGCCACTTGGTCAAGGCTTGGCTTTGTTGTGGGGTTCTGTTGTGGGTTGGCCTCTGGTCTCTCTGGTTAGGACATGCCCTGCATGAAGCTCTGCGGTTGCCTGCACTCAAATGGTGTTTCCCAAGCTCAGTCGGAGAGGTGAGGGAGTCCACTTCCATTGGGACATCCTATTGCTCCCATGCTCCACTGGCCACATTTCCTAATGACAAAACCAGTGTTACCGCCTGTTTGGAAGTCCAGTTGGACTCCAGCTAGCAGTCGCTTCTGCACAGTTACATCATTAATCCCACATACCAACTGGTCTCTCAGCATTTCATTCAGTGTTCACCCAAAATCACATGCCTCTGCTAGTCATCTCAAGCTCATCAAAAACCCTGATAGGGATGAGAAAATAAACTTATTATGCAATGAGCAGTTTGGATTTAGAAACAGTGCTGGGTTACAGATTCAATCTCGACTTCAAAAGAAATTTGGATAAGTCATGAAAGAAGGAAAAATATTGCAAGAATATGGTAAAGAAAGCAAGAGAGTGAACTTACTGGATTGATGCTTGATACAGTTGGCACAGTTTTGAAGTGTCAAATGTTCTTGTGTGCTGTACTGTACTGTAGTTCTATAACTAAATCTATTTCTGACCCTTCAATCAAAAGTTGTTGAAATATACTTTTTCAAATAATGTTTATAACATAAAAGCAATAATCAGAGAAGTGATTAAAAACTAGATGGATTAGGAATACTGTTCATCTGGAGGATACATCACAGCACGGACTGGTTGGGTGCAATTGAGTATTTTTGTATTATTAATTCTATTGAAAAGTCTTGAATTTGGGCAACAATTTATATCGTTCATATTTCTATTGGTGCATTATTTACAATTCCATTGTCACACTTTTTAATAATTTTGAGATTCAGCATTTATGGTCCACCTGTTAAAGCTCAAGGAGATTAAAATTCTTTTCCCTGAGAATAGAATTATAACAACCTCTACTGTCATGTGCACTCGATTGAGTGCAGTGAAAAATTTGTAATGTCGCCTCTCAGCGCCACCTTAGGTACAGGATGCCTAAGTACAGATACTTAAAGTGTTGTTCCAAAATTGAAATAGTAAAATAAAAGCCTAGCATAGGTATACAGAGCTTAGAAAAAGTCTAGCATTAGAATAAAAGGTATCTTTAAGATATTTAAGTTATAGACCTTTATCATATTACCATTAATAAACCAGTTGATTATGTTACAATGATACAACAATTTTCAGGATAATTTTCTGTCACTAGGCCACAGACTAACAGATGCATCAAGTACAAAATTTAAATTGAACCCATAACTGCTGAATCATTAGCTCAGTTCTACAAGCAATGAGTTACAATAATATTTTGTAACTACCTCAAATTGCAGAGAATTGAGTACTGATGAGGTAGTGAGGGAATTAGTTGAAAACTGTCAATAACATGTTAACAAGGACTTATGAAAAAGAGCATACTGCTTGACAATCAGGAAAAATATTTAAAAGTTAAGTGTTTCCCATTCCCTCAACAATGTTTGAAACTATTTCATTTGATGTTTTTTGCAACATGTTCAGAATAAGATTTTAAGTAAGATAAACATAATGAAAAATCACTTCATCCATTTTGAAATTAAATCAAAGTTGTGACGATGAATTGAATTGGATTTGATTGGATTGAATCGAATGGGCTCTAGTGTTACATATACTCAGTGAGTAAAAAGAAGAGTTTACAAGTTGCCACATTAAGGCACCATCTTAGATACAAAGATACCTCGGTACAGATTCTTAAGAACAAATTCTTAGGAAAAAGCTAAAATCTGCACTATCTGATTAATGTCAAATGAAAAATATTTTTAAAAAATTTATTTTTCCTCAACCTAACTTGTTTTCATTTATTTTCTCAGACTAAAGACATTTAGCTTTATTGATAGAGGCAGAACACTAAATCAAGTAAGCTTCTTACAAACACTTGTAAACACCCACTGCCGTATTGTGAACAATTCTGGGCACCAACAATTTTGGAAAGACATAAAGGCCTAAGAGGGGGTGCCAAAGAGATTTAATCTGGCAACTGGTAGAATATTACCTGAGAGGAAATATTTTAGTGACCTGGAGAGACAGAAACCTGGGTTATTGAACATAAGGCAGAGGAGACTGAAAGAAGATTTGAGAGAGATGTTCAAAATCATGAAGGACTTTGACAGAATAGTTAAGAAAGTCTGACTCCAGAGGCAGAGAAGAGTCAGTAACCACAGGGTTCAGAGTTAAAATAATTTGTAACAGAATTAATAGTGGTACAAGACATTTTTTAAAAATGGAATTGAATATTACTGCCCTTCTACCAGGTGTTTAGTCGACAAAGAGGCATTTAAAGTATGGCAGGTTGCTCGACCAAAAACTCCTCACCCAACCACAACCAGATCACCACAAATAGTAGCCAGGAAGGTGCCAAAATCAGCAGCCTGCCCACCTTTTAAAATGAATATGTATTTGAGCTGGTTTGCAAACCAATTAACCCAAATATTATGGTGCCAATATCATAGGGTATGGTCAGACAGGCAGTAGCTACAAGCTCATTTTTCCAACCCGATTTATTGAAAGGAAAGGGCTATATCCTCCAAAAAGATCCTGTGTAGAACAACGGTACTCCCTGCAACAGGTTACCCACTTCTTTGTCATTTTCATTTGTCATGGTCACCAAAACCCACCCATCTTACACGCCCTCTTGCTTCACCTGGGGTCCAGGCTGCTTCCTTGAATGGCTTTGCATAATAAGCTGTGGCTTACCATGGAGTAGCTTTCAGGCTGTCAAATGCCTTCTGACATTCCTTCATCCACTGAAATTTTCAGCATTTCTTCAACAAATCAGTCAGTAGAGCAACCACACTGCTAAAGTTTGGTTCAAACGTCTGATAAAAACTATTCAGTCCAAGGAGTTGTAGTACTTTCCTCTTTGTCGATGGCATGGGAAACTCCCCAGTAACCTTTGTTTGCATATCCCATGGGGCCATCTGTCCATGTTCAGTAACATGGCCTAGGAACGTGACTTGGGCTTTTGTGAACTCATTCTTAACCAAGTTTATCAGCAAGCTCGCCTCCCGAAGTCGATCGATCAATTCTGATAGATGCTCCAAATGTTCCTTCTATGTGTGACTAAAACTCACCAGGTCCTCACTATACACCAGATCGTTGATGTGACAAGTAACATTCGCATCACACAAATGCCAGGCTATGACCATCCTCATAAGAGATCATTTAACCACTGCTCCTTGACATTCAATGATGCTGCCATCACTGAATCCCCCACTATTAATGTCCTTGGGGTTAGCATTGACCAGAAACTCAACTGGGCTCACCACATAAATACAGTGGCTACAAGAGCAGGTCAGAGGCCAGGAATTCTGCAGTGAGTAACACAATTCTTAACTCCCCAAAGCCTGTCCACCACATAACAAGTTGTAAGTCAGGAGTGTGATGGGATACTCCCCACTTGTATAGATGAGTGCAGCTCCAGCAATTCTCAAGAAGCCTGACATCATCCAGGTCAAAATGGCCTGCTTTATTGGCTCCACATTCACTCTCTCCACTCCCAACTCTCAGTAGCAGCAGTGTGTACCATCTAAACTATACTGCTGAAAGCCACCAAAGATCCTTACACAGCACATTTCAAACCCATGGCTACCTCCATGCAGAAGGACAAGGACAGCAGATACATGGAACTACTTCCTCCTGCAACCACCCACCATCCTGACTGGGAAATATATTGCCATTCCTTCACTGTCACTGGCTCAAAATCATGGAATTCTCTCACTAAGGGTATTGTGGGTCAATCTAGAGCATGTGGACTACAGTGGGTCAAGAAAGCAGCTCACCACTAACTTCTCAACCAGGGATGGGTAACAAGCAAATCCCTCAAGTGAAAAATAAAACGAAGAAGCCAAGTTTCATTTATATTCCCTATTAACTGCTGAACTTGGATGCTAACTTTCTGTGAGTCATGCGCAAAGATCCCTAAATCCCTCTGCACTGCAGCTTTCTGTACTCTTGCACTGTTCAAAACATATACAACTTTTCTATTTTTCCTGCCAAAGTGCATAACCTTGCATTTTCCCACATTCTTTTCTACCTGCCAGGTTTTAGCCCATTCCCTTAGTTGTCTATATTCCTCGGTAGCCTCTTTGCGTCATCCTCAATACGTGCCTTACCACCTGGTTTTATAACATCTGCAAAGTTGGCGATAGCACATTCAATCCATCAGGGAGAAAGTGAGGACTGCAGATGCTGGAGATCCTTTGGGGCCTTGGACAGAGGTAAGGGGAGAGGAGTGGGCACAGGTTTTACACCTTGTGCAATGGCAAGTGAAGGTGCCGGGTGTGGAGGGTGGGTTGGTGAAAGACATGGACCTAACAAGGGAGTCACAGAGGGAATAGACTCTGTGGAATGTAGATAGGGGTGAGAAGGGAAATATATCTTTGGTGATTAGGTCTTACTGTAGGTGGTGGAAATAGCAGAGGATAATGCGTGTATCCAGAGATTAGTGGGATGGTAATTAATACATATTGTAAAGAATATTAGCCCCTGCACTGATTCCTGTTGCATTCCACTATTTACAGATTGCAATCCTAAGAATACCCATTTCGTCTATGCTCTCTATCTTCTACTAGTTAGCCAATCCTCTATGTTAGCCATGCTAATATGTTACCATTAATGCTATAGGCTCTTGTCTCATTTAGTAGCCTTATATATGGTACCTTTGAATGCCTTTTGGGAATACAAATTTGCTACATCTGTTTGTTCCCCTTGATTTATCCTTTCTTGTTACCTCTTGTACTAAGTTTGTCAGGCTTGGTTTCTGCTTTGTGAAGCCATGCTAACTCTCCTTGATTTCATTCTAGATTTTATTATGCTTTGTTATTAACCCTTCATAATCGACACTAATATTTTCAAACCTACAGGTAGTTCTTACGCAGTCTCGGATTATAGAAAAAGCCTGCTTTAGAATCAGCACTGTAAGTGTTGGCCATGTAATGCTTTACAGCCAACACACATTTTAAAAGTCAAAAACTGTGGTGCTGGAAAAGCACAGCAGGTCAGGCAGCATCCGAGGAGCAAGAGAATCGACGTTTCGAGCATAAGCTCTTCATCAGGAATGATTTGACTCTCCTGCTCCTCAGATGCTGCCTGACCAGCTGTGCTTTTCCAGCACCACACTTTTTGACTCTGATCTCCAGTATCTGTGGTCCTCACTTTCTCCTACACGTTTTAAAAGTTTGCACTTTAGAAAGTGTCCCCAGTTCATCAATTGTGTTACAATCAATTTGCGTTAACAAAATGCACAGATTATAGCAGAATAACCTGTGGAGTTAGCTATGGTTATGTCTCCTTTCCTTTTTAAATGAAGGCGTTAAATTGGCAGTTTTACAATCCTCTGGTACTTTTGCAGAATGTACAGATTTCTGAAAGATTACTATAAGTGCACCTAATATCTCTGTAGATAACTTATTTAAAATCGAGAAGGCAACCCATCAGTTCAGGCCAGGAGATTGATCAGCCTCAATTATTTTCCCAAGTACTTTTTTTTCTCTCATGATAGTTATTGTGTTTATTACCTCACCCTAATACTACCCCAATCAACACCCCAGGACCCTTCATTCTTTATTATTTGTGAAATGCTATTCATGTCCTCTGCTGTGAAGACTGATGTAAAGTGTGTATTTAACTCCACTTCAATTCCGGGTTTCCCCATTATTAATTCCTCAGTCTATTCCTCTACGGGGCTTAGGTTCATTTTCAGATGATGATCCATTTCATTTTGAGTATGTCCTCACCATATTCACAGGCAGTGTATTCCAATCCCAGCTATTTGCTGAGTGAATTTTGTTTCCCACCAATTGTTTCTTAGGATAGTTTCTTTAAATCTGTGCCTTTTGGCTCTCAAATCAATGGGAACAATTTCCTTCTATCTATTATGTCCAGACATTCAAGATTTTGAAATATCTCTATCAAATCTTCACTCAAAGCTTTCTTCTCAGAGGAGTACATCTCCAATCCTTCTAAATAACTGATGTTCTTCATCCCTGGAACCATATTGCAACATTTATATTGTCTCTCCGTATTCTTCCAATCAAAAAGAATCACTTCACACATCTGAATTAAATTTAATCTGACACTTGTCCACACATTCTACCAAATTATCCATGCACTTTTGGAGTTCTATGCTATCATCCTCTTGATTCACAACACTTCCAAGTCTCATATCATTCACAAATCTTGAAATAGTTGGAGACCAAGGTTTAAGCTATTAAAAGATAGCAGGAAGAGTAGGAACTTGACTATAAACTTTCCTCTATCCCCAAAAGCAAGAGTTCGTCCATACTTTTTGTTTCCTGTTATTCAGACAATTTTGTTTCCGTGATACTACTGTCCCATTATTCTATGAGCTCCAACTTTGACTTACAGGTCACTTCTGTGGCACTTTTGAAAGTCCGTAGAAAAACCACATCAACAGCATTATGTTCATCAACTCTTGCTCCCTTACCTCACCAACGAACTCAAGCAAGTTCACTAAATAGGATTTTCCATTAACAAATTCATTCCATTTTTCCTTCAATAGCCTTCAATTCCCTAATTGGCTATTAATTTTGTCCAGAATTACCGTTCTAAATGATTCCCCACCAAAGAGATTAGACTGACCGATCTGTAACTTCTGGGCTTATTTTTGCAGCTTTCTCTGAACAAGGATGTGTATATGTAACCCTAATTTTACCCCAACTCTAAGAAAGATAAGGAAATTATGGCCAGTGTCTCTGGAATGCTGTCACTTCAATCAGTATCATTGGCTACGCCTTACCCAGACCTGGAGTCTTATCACAATTACAGACAGGTTATGCTTTCCCTTCTCCTTATCAAATTTAAACCCTTCCAATGTCTGAATAACTTTCTTTCTCCATGATCTGAGTAGAAACTGTTTCCCTCTAAAAGACAGTGTAAAGTATAAATTTTATACCTCAGCCATGCCTCTTTCCTCCATGTGTAAATCCTGCATTACTGTCCACTGTTCTGACCAATTTGCTATTTCTATACCAAGAAAAGACATTTGGATTTATTTACATTAGCTAGCATCTTCTTCTCATACCTACTCCTGGCTTTGCTAATTTGGTCCTTCAATCTTCCTCTGAAACGTGTATAATCGACTTAGTTCTTGATTGGATTGTCATGAGCAATTATTATCTGCTTCATCTTTATCTTTTGTCATCAAAGGGGCTCTGGATTATGGGAATTTGCCTTGATTGGACTTGAATTGTCTCTTCTTTAAATGCAGCCCAGTTCAAGTTACAGTATTGTATAGTTACAGTATTGCTGCTAATCTTTGATCCCAGTTCAATTGGGCCGGATCCATTCTTACCCCATGGAAGTTGGCTTTCCCCCAGTTAATTATTCTTACTCTGGATTGCTCCTTATCCTGTTACATAGCCAAGGTAAACCTTATGGTAAAATAATCACATTCCCCGAAATGATTCCCCACTGACACTTGATCCATTTGTCCCACCTCACTGCCAAGAACCATGTCAAGCAGTGCCTCCTTCCTTGTTGGACTGAAAAACACATTGAGTCACAGTCATAGAGTAGAAATTTCTCCTGAAAACTAAAACTTTCTTCTGGATGTTCTTTCCCTCGCTGCCCTTTATTCTACGGTTTTCACAATCAATATTTTCAGATAGTTAAATTCCTGTATTCTAACTAATTTTCAATTTTTGAATTTCTCTAACTTTGTCACAGGTTTGCTCTTTTACATCTTTCACACCATAGCAAATTGCCCCACAACAAAACTGATCCAGGATCTCTTTAGATATAATTTGCCCACCTGAATAAGACCCACATTCATCAGAATTGATTCAGAATCCCAAGAATTTAAAACATCTCTTCAACCAGACATTCTTTCACACTATCCTCTTCTTACTGTACTCACACACACATGGTCCTGAAGATCACCTGGAGATCATTACTTTGAGGTCCTGCTTACTAGCTTGACACCCAACTCCCTGTATTTCCTAAATTCCAACAGCAGGGCCACATCCCTCTATTTACTTCCATTGTTAGGCCTTTGTGAACTATAACAGTAGTCACCCCTTCACTTGAAGTATTCTGCAACTATTTGACAGCATCCTTGGCCTTGGCATAAAGGAGGTATTATCTTAGATCGCACGTGTGGCTACAGAAACACTTATCAGTTCCCCTATCAAATCTTCTAATGTGATTGCTCTTCCTCTCTTATTCAGTTCTCCCTGCTTTAGCTGAGCAAATCAGGTGATGATGAACATCACTCTGGCTTCATTTCCCAGAGGAACGATCACTTTGATTGGTATTCAGAGCTGAATACTGACTGGAGTGTGAGATAAAATAAGGGACTTCTAACTTTTTCTTCTTGACTACCCCGTCTCACCTGTTCTCTTGCTCGCTATGTAGTGTTAAGCTGCTGGGTAAGCACATCCATGAGGATACTATCCACAAATTTCTCAAGGTTACTGATGAACTACAGGGATGCTAGCTGCTGATCAAACTTCAAAACCCAGAGCTCAAACTATTGCAGCTGATTACATGTCCTATGCATATTGCTTTCCAGGAGGTAGGAAATATCCTGGAGTTCCCAAAAGGAATACGATGGACATACCATGGTGGGGGAGGGGGGTTTCTGGAAGTTTCCTGCCATGCTTTTATCAAGTAAATAATTAAAGTTTCTATTCATTAGAACCATGAAGGAGGAACAACTTATAATCAATGTTGTTCAGATTGTAACCTCAAATCCATATATTCCCATCTATCTCTGATCAACTTTCACTCATTTGCTTATGAAGAAACCATTTACATCCGTCTTACAATTACTCAAAGACTCCACTTCCATCGCCTTTGCAAGAAGAGAGTTCCAAAGACTCATGGCTCTTTAAGAGAAAGAATTTCACAACATCTCTGTTCTAAATGGATTATGCCCTTACTTTTAAGCATAGGCCCCCAATTTTAGATTCTCCCATAAGAGAAGCATCCTCTTCCTATCCCTTTGTCAAGATCTTTCAAGATCTCATAAATTTATACTCTAGATATGATCTCGTTGGTGCCCTCTACAACTGGAGCATTGCCTCCTTATATTTGGATTCAATTCCCCTTGCAAGAAGTGATAGCTTCTGTTAGTTTTCCTAATCATTTGCTGTACCTGCATGCTAGCCTTCTATAATTCATGCTATAAGATCCCCGCACTTCACTGCATCTCAAAGCTCTGCAAAGTTTAACCATTTAGATAATAAACTTTATTTTTATTCTTCCTGCCAAAATGGACAATTTCACACTTACCCTACATTACACTCTATTGGCCAAATATTTGCCCACTCACCTCCTTCCTATGTTATCTTCACAATTTACTTTTGTACTTTGTCTCATCAGTAAACTTGCCAACCATATCTTCCATCATTTTGTCCAAGTCTTTTATCTCAATTGTGAACATTTGAGGTCCTGTCACAGTGGGAAAAGACATTGGTGAGCACAAGAACATATTCAATCCCAATAAGACTGAGGTCAAGGACCACAAAGTCTGTTGTAAGAACCTCTGGAGGTCTCTTGGCAACCAGGGATCCCACACTGGAGTCAAGTCACTTCCCTGCTGTGGACAAAGTACATCCCTCACAATTTCAACAGTAGTCATCAATACCAGCGGCTGTCCTAGGCCAGTAACACTGCTCTCTGGTCAGGGCAACCATCTTTTCCATCGCATGGTGTCTAGCTTGATCAGAAGCTGTCACCAATACTGACATCTGAGGCTTTCAGTTGCTTCATCTCTTTTATTTTTCATTAGCCAGCCAACAGAGGATCCAACCCCCTCCCACCCACCCACCACCACCCCGTTTCTTTTCCAACACCTTAACAGTTTCCGTGCCTGTTTGTACTCGCTCATTAGCTGGCTCTGGGCTGGTGGTGTTGGGTCTTACAGTGAAGGTGCAGTTGCCTGATGTTGGTGTCAATCACCTGAAGCTGTCTGAGTTCCTCCTAGTCATTTCTTCCAGATAAGGGTATAAATATTTACATTTCTTCCAGATAAGGGTATCAATATTTGCATTAATTTTGTCTGATTTGTACCAGATCTGGGATCAAAACTGTGGACCATTGGGTTTCTATTGCTATGAGCTTGGCAGATGTTTGAAAACAGCTAAATTGGGGTGTTTACTTTAAATATTTGAAATTCTCTACCAATCAGAATGTCTCTGAACTTCTGGAAAATAGTCCACCTCAAAACTAACAGTTCAAGTTGCATACTCAGTTCACTCTTCATGTTCCTTTAGTTCAGCTTGAGACTAACCACTCTTCTCTGCCCTTGAAGCTGTGACAGCACCATTCCTTTATTTTTATACCTAATGTGGGACATGTGCTTTGCTGGATGGACCAACATTTTTTGCCCAACATAAGCTTTGAGCCAAAGCTACTTCATCCTCAAATACTTTCTCTACACATTATTGGCCTTTGCCAGGGGAGTGTGGACCAGCATCCACTGCTTGGGGAAAAGACTGGCAGTGGGACCACACGCCACTGTTGGGGCACAATGTGCTGCCAGGGAAGAGAGTGAGTGTGGGGCCGCAGATCACTGTGAGGGGTAACAATCTCCAAGGACGATTCCAAGGTGGTGTCAGCAGGACTTAGTGGAAAAAGGCAGTGTGATAAGGACCCGGTGTTGGACTCCTGTGTCAGTCACAGCAGCAGCAGCAGTATTGGTGGACCCAGTGCAGGATGTATGGTAGTGGCAGTTGTGGTTAGTCCCACACCCATGGCAGGTTGAAGGAGCCCACAGAGTGCTGCCAGAAGCAATGGAAGGAATGATTGTTGTGAGTCGCAATGAGAAGGAAATGTGAAGATGAACTCTACTGCTTTTATATTCTGTATCTTGCTTTATTTTCTGTATTTCAAGATGGTGCTGGACAGTGGCGACACTAAATAACTCTTACTGCGTTTGTAGTACACGTGACAATAAATAAATCTAATCCAATCTAATCCTGGATCACACTGGTGTACAGAGCTCCCATATGCTGCAGCTGTGATACATTACTGAGCCTGCCATCCTTAATGTACTCAACATAATTGTCTAGTTACTTTATTCAATTATATATTCATTTAGGTTTTAATACATTTTAACAATCTTAACACCAGTTTTATGGTAATCGTGTTACATGTAAATGTTACCTCGAGCAGGCTTTACCTTCAAAAACTACATGTGCTGTGTATATCCAATATCGTGATTGTATTGACCAGGCAGTGTGTCTGGGGAGTGGGCACACTGGACATACTGAAATCAGTTGCTCTGTTGTGCCTGTTAATGCCTGCTGACCTTATAAAGGGTGTTTTTTTCTTGATTTTAAACTAAGCCAGAGAGGTAATCAATCCCTGATGAGTTTAAAGAACAGAAATTGCTGAAGAAACTTGGCAGGTCTGTCAGGAGAGGGGCTAGGTAGAGATGGAGCCTATAGAAAGAGAGATATGAAAGAGGTAGATTAAAAAGGAGATTATGGACACCAGGCCAGGACAGAAGAAAAGCTGAATAAGTAATAATAAGAGCTAAGAGTAAGAGAAAATTGGTGAGCTATACTGAATGTAACCTACGTAATGTGATTAAGAACCTAGGAGTACATGAGAATGGGTGACTGTGCTAAGAACTACCAAAGCATAATAGGCCTGAGGCTGGGGCAAATGAAAAACATTGAAGGATGGAATCAGGTTCCGAGCTATTGAACTCGATGTTGAGTCCTGGAGGCTGCAGAGTCCTCTAGCAAAACATGACATACTGTTCTTAGAGCTTGTTCCAAGGCGAACTGGAACACCACAGCTGGCCTGCAGTAGAGATATTGGCATGGAAACGGGTGGTGTGTTGAACTAGCAGGCAACTGGGTGCTCCAGTTTCCTCCCACAGTTCAAAGATGTGCCGGTTAGGTGGATTGGCCATGGGAAATTGCCCACAGAGTCCAGGGATGTGCAGGCTAGGTGAGTTAGCCAAAGGAAATGCGGGGTTACAGGGGGAGGGTAGGTCTGGATGGGATGCTCTTCGGAGGGTCGGTGTGGACTCGATGGGCCAAATAGCCTGTTTCCACACTGTAGGCATTCTAACGTAGGTGTTCCACACCCAGCATGTGCACCATCACCTGCATCCTCTAGAGAGTTAAACTTTTTCATCTAGTTAGTTACTTTATATTAGATTTGCCTCTTTGGAATGTGTACACAAGTCAGCAATATAGTGGAGCTCTCATAAAGATAGCCCTCCACTTAGAAAACACAATGTTCCTTTTCTTTAATCATTTCCATTGTTGTAGAAGATATAAAAATATTGATTAAAGCATGGGCAAATATTACACTTTAATTTTAATAATTAAAATTATTCCTATCAATGCTTTTCACTGATACACAGCTAAGAGCTAGGAGTTACAAATATTTTTTGCGTGTTATATGGTTTGTGAATATTTAAGTTATTGTGGTTGGAGTGAAGATTAAGAATGTACGAATTACGTTCCTGTCACTGACCCCTACACTTTAACCTTGAGTTCTCACTTTGAAAATTTACAAGAGCCAGGGTCGAAACCAAAGGTCAGAGGCATAAGTACGCAAGCTACGCATCCACACAGTCAGATTCTATTCTTCGCAAAATCATGGAAGTCTGCAAAATAAATGACACTAGGATGAGACTATTTTAAAATATTGCATCTTTTATTGTTTCTGAACAAAGCTCTAGAGCTTTGTACCAATATTCTCATTTAATTGACATAACTCACTGCAAAACCCATTTTTAGTTCCATTGAAAATATCTAACTTGTGTCAAAGACAAATTAATATTCCCAATCAATTATTAACTCCTAACCACAAACTATCTCTGTTTGATTAAAAAGATAAAAAGACAAATTTTCCCAACATTCAAGACATCAACACACTTTGAAATAAAGGAAGTGCTTTTGAAGGATAGTCACTATTCTAATGTAAGAAAGCTGGCAGCCAATTTGCATACAGCAATCCACATGTACAGCAATGTGACAATGATTAGATAATTTGTTTATATAATGTTTATTAAGGGACATATATTAGCCAAGACATTGTGAATAACTGAACTGCCCTTCCTCAAAATAGTGCTATGAAACTTTGTTCAACCATTTTAGAAGATAGATAGCACCCCTCAGTTTAACATCTCAGCCAAAAGACAGGGAAGCATTCCTTCACTACTGAGTGGAAAATCATCTAGATTATTGTATTCAATCCATGTGTCAATATATTGTAATATTTGTGGAGTCTGATCTAATGAGTTAGCAGCAGTTGAGAGCAAAATATTGTAGTTGCCTTGTGTTCCAAAGGACAATTATTTAATTTGTTCATTGATATTGGAAGAGATGCTCTGAACCATTACCTTGTGGGGCAATGTTATACAGAAAGCTAGGACATCACATAGAAAGCCATGAAGTAAAACTAGGAACATACACAGATTAAAAATCTATTCAATACTGCTGGATGCACAAATATGATATTACATTTTGATTTTTCAAAGTCCAGTTCTTTTATGATATGCTCTGTAATGGCATATCAGCATACATTGAGGTCAGACTATGTGCAATTTAAAATTCTGACACAGATTAGTAATCTACTGAAACACATTGCTGTGTTTAGCACAATATGAAATGCATAAGTTGCATCATCAGCATTAATGGAATCATCCAATCCTACAGTCATCTTTTGAAAGCCGTGCTTGCTAGATAAAAGAACAATGTGGTTTACCAGGCCACCATGCAGCTCTAGTCAACAGTTTGCCCCCAGCATTACACACCATCTGGAAATTTATAGTATCCTTTTTTAATCACACAAGCAAACTCATCCTCATTAGAATCTTTAAAGGCAATGTGGGTACAATCAATTTCCCCTAAGGCATTGGGTATGCCAGACACTCTATAAAACTTGTTTTATCCTGTGCTGTGATCCTTCATATACAGGATATTTACTGGCATCAGATGCCCTTTCAATGGGAGCTTCAGTGAATGACTAACAGATGCTCACCAATGCCCATATACAATATCTGCAACGAGTAGATTGTGAGTTGTGGTTATAAGGGAGCCACAATGTCCTGTCTGAGGTGCCGTTTTGACAGAATATCCATTAATACCTTCTAGGTAATTATAGTGATATAGCAAATGCCTACATTTAAAAACAAACTGTCTACATTAAAATAAGTCATGCTGTACAAGAGTTCCTCCATGTAAGTGACATTTCACTCCCAAAAGTACATGCAATATCATTGTTCAAAGTGAAAAAAAATACCCTATCATATTCCAAGTGAAAAGAAAACACACAAAAATGCATTTGTATCTTTCAGCACTTTTTTAGAGAAGTCATCTTCAAGCAAGAGTCATTTCCTCAAAAGATTTGTCAAATTCACAGAATTCATCATTCTGAAATTTACAGCATTATCTTACGTTTCTATAGCTTCTCTGTAAATAATTTAGTTTTTGAAAATGTATTCAGATGCAATAATTTGATACGTTATGTACCGAAGCAAAAAATAAGATAATAAAGCATTTCCTTTGGAGAGACTTTTATGATAAAGATTAAGAAACAGTTATGATTATAATCCTGATTAGAAATTAAAGACGTATGATTAGATTAAAGCCAATTTCAATCATGTTAGTTCAATCAAGGTCTATGTATGGGAGCCATATAGTATATGTGTGCCATCTGTATCTGAAATGACTTTGTTCTGATTGTCGTCAGCCCAAATATTATCCCAACATTTTTAGCTCCTCTCTTGAAAGTATTTCCTTAGGATATGGTTCTATATGGGCTAGCAGCCATGTTAAGTGTTGTTTAAACAAAGAACTGATGTAACATGCATTCATATAGCATCTTTCATTGCCTCAGGATAGCCCACAGTAATTTGTAGTCTGTTAAAAACCATGTCTATTCCCAGTGGTAATTTAGGGAATCAAAATATTCTAAAATATGTGCAAAAGTTCTCACAAACTGCAATTAGACAAGCAAGAAGATAATCTGGTTTAGTGATATTGATTTGGGATAATTTCTCACAAGTTTATCAAGAAAATTCCAAGTCTTGTCAAATGGCACCATGGAAATTTTTAGATTCACAAGAGAAATTAGTTTTAATTTCCAAAGTGTTGGAACATCTCCAACTTACCCAGCACTGCACTGATGCATCAGCCACGGCTATGAGCTCAAGCCTCTGGAATGATTTAGAATCCATGACTGGAATCTTCCCAGCCCCTGAATGATGTGGTCTATAGTGGGAAATATTCAAAAATCAGGAGAGGTGTTGAGCAAGACCCTTCTCAAGAAGCAAAATGTTACATTTTCCAATCCATTTCTGGACACCAAGATGAGATTCTTGCCAATGAATGGTCAGAGGTGTATTAACATGGATCTTGCCTCATTAATATGCATTCTCTGAAACTTCTACATGTCAAATACACTGCATGTGCTTTAAGAAAACAACATGTCACAAAGTCTAAGGGGAGTAATCCAGAGAAGGTTTATTTGGCTGGTATCAGGTCTGAAGTGAGTGTCTTAACCAAAGTTTGAGTAGATTATTCCTGTAATCATTGGAATTGACATAGTAAGTATCACTGGACTTGAAGCATTAACTCTGCTTTCTCTCCACAGATGCTGCTAGACTTGGTGAAGTTCGCCAGCTATTTCTGTTTTTATTACCGTACTACGTAGGTGGGAAGGGTGGAGTAAGAGCGAGTAAGGAAAATGTTACATGCAGGAATGAGGGCGTAATGCATGACCCTTTGTGAGAGATGGGTAAAGCAGTCGAGTAGAATGAATGTGAGTTTGTGGAGAAAAGATGATATCACTTCTCCTCACACAGCTGAAATGGTCATTGACCTTCCTTTGGCACTTCTAGATGTCTTTTAGGATCATGGAGACTGTATTGACACAAGAGGCAACTTCAGACCAGATTGACACAATCTGGTGTCTTGGTCTTCTGAGTGAAGATGCCATCCTCCTCTGCCACAACCAGGACGCCCAGCTCTCATTTCATAAAGCAGACCACCAATGCCCTTGTCTTCTAGGCATTCCATCCACCAGCACTTGACTGGATCCACTGTGTCCTTCAAATATCATGCTACTGCAAGGGTTCCTAGAATATCCCAATAATTGTTTGTACTTCTGCCTATAGCAAGTAGGGGAATCCAGCTCACATTGGACCTGCGGAAAGAAACCATCCATGGAACTTAACAAAACAGATGCTTAGCCAAGTAGTGGTGGAATCTGTCTCAGATTTACACCGGAGAGTCACCACTAAGTACTGTCGGGAGCATCTAGTTCATTTTCCTTCTGTTTGTAAAATCATGGCACATGCAGCACAGTGGCTCAGTGGTCAGCACTGCTTCCCGATAGTGGCAGGAACCTTGGTTAGATTCCACCTTAGGTGACTGTCTGCATGATGATTGTGTCTGCAGCTTGCTCCTTCACTCCGTATCTGTGTGGAGTTCCTCTTGGTGCTCCAGCTTCCTCCCACAAAATTGTAGCTATGAGGGCTGCTCCTTTTCTGAGGTATTTTAGGTGTTGGAGATGATTGCCTCGAATTCTAGGAGCAGTAATTACTGTCTTATAAGCTTTTCCATTGTTTTGGAACCTTGGGGGAAAAAAAAAGATCAAAACAATGGCATTTATAAAAGGAGGAAGACAGACAAAGACAGTGATCACATTGTCAGTGAATCAAATGAGAAAGAAACCTACAGTGCCAACTGACACAGCAGTGAATCTGCACAGCCACTGTCTTTCCTGTTTGAGTTCAAGTATCTCCAGTCATTGGAGTGCATCTAAGAAAAACTAACAAAGAGCGAAATTCATAGCTGATCTTGGAGGAACCTTTGTGGGAGAGCTCACAGCATGGGAACAGATAAATGTATAGTTTTAAGCGTAATCTTTCTCTTCATTTTCTTTATAAATCTACAATAGTGAATAGACTGGGTTCCTTTTGATTATATATTTCATGGAGATCTGTCTCTTGATTAAATTTTTAAAATATAAAACTAATTTAGCCTGGAGCAGTGCTTTTTAGAGTAGTAGGACTATGCAATTTTCTGTAGATTGTTAAGGTGCAGTGATGGCCTTGAGTAGAGTGATTTGCTCTTCCTATCAGATGTGGAAGATTAGGGAGAGTTTCCACGATACTGATGATTATGTCTGCAGTGTGTTTGGTTACGAATCATTTCAGATCGCATGGATCATTTGAAGTGGCAGTTGGAGGCAATGAGGAACTTACAGGAGCTAGGGGGTGTATTGGATGGCAGTTATAGGAAGGGAGAAAAACCACAGATATGGTCAGGTAGATGGGTTACATCCAGGAAAGGTAGGAGAGGGAGGCAGGTAGTGTAGAAATCTCCTGTGGCTATCCCCACCTCAAACAAGTATGCTATTTTGGAAAATGTAGGGGGTGATGGATTCTCAGGGGAATGTAGCACAAACAGCCAAGTTTCTGGTACCTAGACTGCTCTAATATAATGAGGGGTACATTGGGTTCCAAGAGATCGATTGTGTTAGGGAACTCTCTAGTCAGAGGCACAGATAGACGTTTCTGTGTCCAGCAGCAAGAAATTAGAATGGTGCTTTGTCTCCCTGGTGCCAGGATCAAAGATATCTCAGAAAGAGTGCTGAATATTCTCAAGGGGGAGAGGGACCAGCAGGAGGTCACTTTACATGCTGGAACTAACAACATAGGAAGGGAAAAGGATGAGATTCAGAAGAGAGAATATAGGACGTTAGGCAGGAAATTAAAAAGGAGGTCTTCAAAGGTAGTAATATCTGGATTAATCCCAGTGCTATGAGCTAGTGAGGGTAGGGATAGGAGGATAGAGCAGATGAATGCGTGGCTGAGGAGCTGGGGCAGAGGAAAGGATTCACATTTTTGGATCATTAGAATCTCTTCTGGATAAAAATGACCTGTATAAGAAGGACGGATTACACCTGAATTGGAAGGGGACCAATATACTGGCAGGGAGATTTGCTGGAGCTACTTGGGTGGATTTAAACTAGTAAGGTGGGGGAGTGGGACCCAGGGAGACAGTGAGGAAAGAGATTAGTCTGAGACTGGTACAGTTGTGAAAAGGAGCATGTCAAACAGTCAAGGCAGGTAGGAACAAAGCAGAGAATGAGGTAGGATTGGTAAATTAAACTGCATTTATTTCAACACAAGAGGCCTAACAGGAAAGGCAGGTGAACTTAGGGCATGGTTAGAATATGGAACTGGGATATCACAACGATTACAGAGATGTGGCTTAGGAATGGACAGGACTGACAGCTTAATGTTCCAGGATAAAAATGCTATAGGAAGGGTAGAAAGGGAGGCAAGAGAGGAGGGGGAGTGGTGTTTTTGTTAGGGGATAACATTATGGCTGTACTTAGGGAGGTTATTCCTTGGAATACATCCAGGGAAGTAATTTGGGTGGAATGGAGAAATAAGAAAGGGATAATAGCCTTACTGGGATTGTACTATAGACCCCCCCCCCCCCCCCCCCCCCCCCCCAATACACAGTGGGAAATTGAGAAACAAACTTGTAAGGAGATCTGAGTTATCTAACAGGCTAATAGGGTGAATATGGATGAGATATTAGCTTTCCAAACATAGACTGGGACTACCATAGTGTTAAGGGTTTAGATGGAGACGAACTTGCTAGGTGAGTACAAGAAAAGTTTCTGATTCAGTCTGTGGATGCACCTACAAGAGGTGGCGCAAAAGTTGACCTACTCTTGGGAAATAAGGCGGGCAGGTGACTGAGGTGTCAGTGGGGAAACACTTTGGGGCCAGCAAACCATAATTCTAACAGTTTTAAAATAGTGATGGCAAAGGATTGACTGGATCTAAAATTTAAAGTTCTAAATTGGAGGAAGGCCAATTTTGACGGTATTAGGCAAGAACTTTCAAAAGCTGATTGGGGGCAGATGTTCGCAGGTAAAGGGACGGCTGGAAAATGGGAAGCCTTCAGAAATGAGATAACAAGAATCCCAAGACAGAACGTTCCTGTCAGGGTGAAAGGGAAGGCTGGTAGTTGTAAGGAGTGCTGGATGACTAGAGAAATTGAGATTTTGGTCAAGAAAAAGAAGGAAGCATATGTCAGGTATAGACAACAGTGATCTGAAGAGTCATGAATAATCCTGAAATTGTGCATATTTCTCTGAATTCTGAAATTATAATCAAGGGAATGTTAGTAATGAAGCAGCTGAAGATAGTTGGTCCTAGGAGATTGGTCCTATGAACACGTGCAAAGATGGCCTAGGACTGAGAGGATTGACCTCTAACAATCCCAAATACATTCTTTGTATTTGGTACAACTCCAAACAGCAGAAAGTTTGCCCAAAATTTCCACTAACTCCAGTTTTGCCAGGGTTTGATGAGGTTACATTCGGTTGAATGCAGCCTTGATGTCAATGGCTGTCAGTCTCATCTCACCTCTGGAATCCAGCTCTTTTGTCCATGTTTGACCCAAGGCTGTAATGACATCTGGAGCTGAGTGGCTCAGAAAAGAACTAAACTGATTGTCAATAAACAGGTAACTCTTCTGTACATGCTGCTCAGTAGCTCTGTCAGTGGCCCCTTCTACAATCAATGACGCGCTGATATGGTGGTAAGCATTTGGGTTGGATTTCACTTCCTTTTCGCGGACAGGACATTCTTGTGGATGTAGTGTTAGAGTGAGACTGGAACGACTTGACAAGGGGCACAATTAGTTTCACAGCATATATCATCAGTATGTTTGACAGACTGTTGTCAGGTCTCCAGTCCTTTTCAGTGTCCAGTGCCTTCAGCCATTTTTAAATATCACGTGGAGCGAATCAAATTGGTTGAAGACTGGCAAGTGTGATGCTTGGAGGCTTGGGAGGAGGATCGACTTAACATTTCTGGCTGAAGATTGCCACAAATGCTTAGCTCTGCCCTTTGCACTGATGTTCTGAGCGGCTCCTCACTGAGGGTGGGCAGATTTGTGGAGCCTCCCCCTCCTCCTGTGAATTGTTTAATTGTCCGCAATCAATCTTAGTTGGGTTTCGCTCTAAAGGATTCTCATTGGAATAAACAGTTAAATTCACATCAACTGTGACTCTGACATGAGAAATGCTCCGGAATAGGAGATGATGGTAGAGAAAAGGCTCCACTTTTTTTAAATGTGGCATCCTCAGAAACCTTGGTGGGGACTGTAGAGAAGAGGGGCAATGTCATCTCTTCAAAGGAGGCCATGTCACCTTCCAGTCAAATGTTTGAAGGTAGTGGGGTCAGAAAGACAATGCCAGTCCACACCAGTAGCTCACCTCAGCTACAATACCATTCAAAGTTCAGTGATCCCAACGAATAGCCAAGGTCAACAAATGCAGTTTCAAATGCCACAATTTATCAACTGCGCCACCAGCCTTGGCCAGTGGCCAATGAATCACATAGCCATCATGCACCTATCAACAGGTAGACAGGTACCAGCAGTAAGCAAAGCCCCAGTGCAGGTCAACTCCAGCATCAGTGAATGACAGAATATAGAGAAGATATATCACAACATTAGGCACCACTCAGACCAGACAGGTTCCAGTGATCTAGACATAGAGCAACCTGACCCCAGTAGTAAGCAAGCCTTGGAATATGCAGACTTCAGTAACAGGGCCAACCTACAGGCATTGGAACAGGCAAAGATAGTGGTAAGTGTAAACAGCACAAATCACAGCGGATAGCTTGAAGCATTCTGTGAAGCAGGTCTTGGAAACTTTAACCTGACTCCAGATGCAATATACTGCATAGTATCATGATGATAGAGAGAGTTTTCCGCTCTCCAAGCTGCTTCACCACATGGGGACATGGATCAGGCCACACAATGACTCAATTGGTACCAAAGATTCTACTGTTTCAGAATCCCATCAGTCTAAACAGAGAATAGGTCGACATGCTTTTATATTCAGTGAGAAACTGTACAGACGATAGATTGACAAGGGATTGTTGAGGGCTAAGCAACATGTGACTTTGCACTGAAGGCTTTTGGTTAACGCTTTAATATTACACAGAATATCAGAAATGATCAGATGCATGCAGGGCCCAGAGAGAGTTTAGATTTATTTCTGAAAGATCTGTACCTACTCGCAGACAAATGCAACTGTGGATCCTTCAGAGAAAAACTACTGTCGGAATGAAGCATCATGGGTGGCACACTGTGGATCAGACTTCCTAAAAAAGGATCTTGCACATCAAAATCAGTGCAGCGAGCTAGGTATTGGGATTAAATAATTACAAGATCCTCAATCTGATCTGCTTTTGGAGTTGGTATAGTTCATCAACTTCAGAAGTATCTGCTAACTGTGGGGGTGGGCAGAAGATGGTAGCAAGACTATACAAATCTCTTGTTACAGATTTGATACCAAAGGGTGAAGAATATCCTGCCAGCAACATGGAGTGTCATACCTGTGGGAAAAGAGGCCAGTTCAGAACAGAATTCCTCTAAAAATATTATCCACTTCCAAGGTTAAGGCCCCAGCAGACCCATATTCATTTCCAGGCATACTATAATTAGAAGACTCCCAGCTATTTCAGCCTATCCAAGTCAAGGTTTGCCCAGTGACACAGAGTGTTTGGACCACAGAACTGTTTGCCAAAGAGCTCAAAACAAGACTTAAGCTTAATGCTGCCATACCCATCTCCACTCTCAGATGCTGTGACATTGGAAGAGTACAGCTTCTTCAACTCTCCACATTCAGCCTTCATGGCCCGTGAAGCATCTCATTCAAGGTCTTCAGCTGCATGACTGCAAGACTTGGGCAGAAAGGATGGGACATTTCACAGATGGAAATGTGTTGCTGGAGAAGCGCAGCAGGTCAGGCAGCATCTAGGGAACAGGAGAATCAACGTTTCGGGCATTAGCCCTTCTTCAGGACATTTCACAGCCCAATGTCCTCCAAATGTGTGTAACCTTTTGTTGAGCAAGGAAGCTGGTCTCTCCAGAGAGACAGTAGAGGCTGGAGTGAACACCAAGACACCAGGAATGATGCTGACTTGAGAGGAGGCATCTCCTACCCACACACAGCTCTCTGAGGGCACCGACTTGGAATAGGCATTTTCCCAGAGCTTGAAACATATCCCTTTCAGCAAGGAAACAATTCCCAATTCCAGCAGCAAACTCACACATCCAACAATAATGCCGCTAAAATTATTAATGTTTTAGTTTATATTACATCACAAGCCGAAGGCACCCATTGTCTAGAGGAATTGTCAGCAATGAAGTTCAAACTGAAGTCATACAAGGTCAAACTGCTGCCATCATTGCTGGGAGATCAGTATACCCAAGGGCTTACATGTCTGGCAGCAGTCCAACAAGCTATGCAATAGACCATGAGAATTGTTGACGAGCCACCCAAGAGAACTGGCAAGGAATTCATGGAACACAAAACTTTTGCCTTCTCTCATTCCGTCTTCATTTTCCTGCCACTGCCAGCTTACCAATTCCCTGACTGTTGTTTGATGGGTAAATAGCGAAGACTGCCAAGTCTAACACCAAGCCACTGGAGGTCCTTCTCCAAGACCATTTTCAATCTCCCCACCACCCCTCCCTCATCAAAGTCAGCAGCCTTCCACCAGACACGTGGGTGAACATGTGAAGAAACATTGGGAGAAGCAACAACACATGGCTATTTTCTGCACCTGTCCATGGCATTTTAATTTGCATTTCTTTGGTCCTCCACTGATTTAAGCACTTCATCATTTCAAAAGTTTTATCCTTTTCAAGTTCAAAGTGCATGAACTCACACTTAACTACATTGAAATCCACTTATCAAAGATTTGTCTATTCACTTCATCTATTAATTTTCCTCTTCCTAACTTTATGTTTACATATACACTGTGAATGATGCAGCTTCTCTTTGGATCATCACCAACCAGATTTCCACCTTGGCCACACAGAGCCGGGAGCATTCCCAGCTCAGCAAGCCCTGACGTTTAAAAATGGCTGTGCAGATATTCAGCCTTGTAGTCTTTTGTAGGGGAGATGTTCAGGGGTTACTGGTGACATTCCATCTGAGGGCAAATGACCCCACCCTAGAGCAGAGGATGGCAGCTACAGAGGCAGGCTGGACAGAAGGCCTGCATCTGAGCATCTGCACTGTATTGAAGCATTTCAACCACCAATGAATGGTAAAGCAGTGCCCCTAGCCCTTATCCCTTACACTCCACACATTCCAAGCCATACGAATGCCTGCTATCTCGTATCCTACACTCAAATTTCGTGACCCTTCATACTGTCCATGTTGATCTATGTTTCTTTTCAAGCAAATAATTTTCTCTCTGATTCTGAAAAGATATTCACTCTTATTAGGCAGACCAGAACTTGGTGACACAGTTTAAGGGTAATGGGGTCCCACATTTAAAAGGGTAATATAGAGTTTTTTCCTCTCTCAGAGGGTAGAGAGACTTTGCACCTCACTTTCCCAGACAGCAATGGACAGAGGGTCATTACATAGTTTTAGAGCTGATCTAGATATATCCTTGACGAACAAAGGAATCACGTGAAAAATGTGACTCACCATAGTCCCAGAGTGAGAGAGAGGGAGGGAGGGAGGGAAGGACAACTGGTGGGAGTTTCACCTGAGCAACACCATGCCTCAGGTGAGGGGTAAAGTTAGAAGGCAGACCTTTATAATGAGTGACTGGGGATCACTCATTTAGGCTATATTACAAACCAGCAGTCCAGCCAACTCAATATGCAGCTAGGCTGACTAGAGGAGAGGCCATATTGGATTTGGTGTTTGGCAAGAAACCATGCCAGGTGTCAGACCTTTCGGTGGGAGAGTATTTCAGTGATAGTGATCACAACTCCCTGACCTTCACTATACTTATGGAGAGGGATAGGAGTAGACGGTATCGGAAGTATTTAATTGGGGGAGGGGGAATTACAATGCTATTAGACAGGAACTGGGTTCCTAAACTGAGAACAGATGTTCTCAGGGAAATGCACAATACAAATGTGGAGGTTGTTTAAGAAGCACTTGCTGATAGTACCGGATAGGTTTGTCCCACTGAGGCAAGGAAGGGATGGTAGGTTGAAAGAATCTTGGGTGACAAGGGTTGTGGAACATCTAGTCAAGAGGAGGAAGGAAGTGTACTTAAGTTTGAGGAGGCAAGGATCAGACAGGACTTTAGAGGGTTACAAGGTAGCCAGGAAGCAACTGAAGAATGGAGCTTGAAGGGGGCATGAGAAAGCTTTTTCGTGTAGGATTAAGGAAAACCCTAAGCCATTCTACACTGATGTGAGGAACAAGAGGATGGTCAAAGTGAAAGTAGGGCCAATCAGGGATAGTGGAGGGAACTTGCGCCTGGAGTCAGAGGAAGTGGGGGAGGTCCTTATTGAATACTTTGCTTCAGTATTCATTACTGAGAGGGACAGTGTGAAACAGATTGATATCTTCAAACAGGTTAATTTTAAGAAGGACGATGTGCTAAAATTTTGAAAAACATAAGGACAGATAAATACCCTGGGCCGGACAAGATTTACCAGAGGTTACTACAGGAAGTGAAGGAAGAGATTGTTGCGCGTTTGGCGATGGGCTTTGCATCCCCACTGTCTACTGCAGTAGTACCAGACGATTGGAGGGTGGCAAGTGCTATTCCCTTGTTCAAGAAAGGGAATAGGGATAATCCTGGGAATTATAGACAAGGCAGTCTTACGTCAGTGGTGGGCAAAGTATTGGAGAGGATTCTGAGGGACAGGATTTATGATTACCTGGAAAGCCATAGTTTGATAAGAGGTAGTCAGCATGGCTTTGTGAGAGGCAGGTCATGCCTCACAAACCTAATTGAATTCTTTGAGGATGTGACAAAACACATTGATAAAGGTAGAGCAGTGGATGTGATGTACATGGATTTTAGCAAGGCATTTGATAAGGTTCCTGATGAAGGGCTTATGCCCGAAACGTCGATTCTCCTGTTCCATGGATGCTGCCTGACCTGCTGTGCTTTACCAGCAGCACATTTTCAGATTTGATAAGGTTCCCCATGGTAGGCTCATTCAGAAAGTAAGGAGGCACACGATACAGGGAAATCTTGTGGTCTGGATACAGAATTGGCTGGCCCAAAGAGACAGAAAGTGGTGGTAGATGGAAAGTATTCAGCCTGGAGCTCGATGACCAGTTGTGTTCCACAGAGATCTGTTCTGGGACCTCTGCTCTTCACAATTTTTATGAATGACTTGGATGAGGAAGTGGAAGGATGGATTAGTACATTTTCTGATGACATGAAGGTTGCTGGAGTTGTGGATAGTGTGAAAGGCTGTTGTAGATTGCAATGGGACATTGACAGGATGCAGAACTGGGCTGAAAAGTGGCAGATGGAGTTCAACCTGGAAAATTGTGAAGTGATTCACTTTGGAAGGTCGACTTTGAATGCAGAGTACAAGGTTAAAGGCAGGATCCTTGGCAGTGTGGAGGAACAAGGGGATCTTGGGGTCCATGTCCATAGATCCCTCAAAATTGCCACCCAAGTTGATAGGGTTTTTAAGCAAGCGTATGGTGCGTTGGCTTTCATTAGCAGGGTCATTGAGTTTAAGATCTGCGAGGTTATGTTGCAGCTCTATAGGGACCTGGTTAGACCACATTTGGAATATTGTGTTCAGTTCTGGTTGCCTCATTCTAGGAAGGACGTGGAAGCTTTTGAGATGCTGCAGAGAAGATTTACCAGTATGCTGCCTGGACTGGAGGGCATGTCTTATACAGAAAAATTGAGGGAGCTAGGGCTTTTCTCATTGGAGTGAAGAAGGATGAGAGGTGACTAGATCGAGGTGTACGAGATGATAAGAGGCACAGATAGAGTGGATAGTCAGAGATTCTTTTCCTATGGTGAAAATGTCTATCACGAGGGGACATAATTCTAAAGTAATTAGAGGAAGGTATACAGAGTGGTGGGTGCGTGTCAGCAGTGGTAGTCGAGTCAGATACATTAGGAACATTTAAGTGATTCTTGGATAAGCACATGGAAGACAGTACAATGAAGGGTATATAGGTTAGTCTGATCTTAGAGTAGGATAAAAGGCTGGCACAACAGCAGGGGCTGAAGGGCCTGCACTGGGCTGTACTGTTCTATGTTCTATGTTTTAAGTGAACTAAATGAGCAATAGGCATGGGGGCATACAGGAGAGTCGAGCCTGCAATCAGATGAACTCTGATCTCATTTTCTCATCAAATGAAAGAAATGATGAGGCTCAATTACCTACTTTTGCTCCAAATTTGTGTGGTCATATGTTGTCTATGGGCCTGGGCACAGCTTTGCCATATCCTCCCAGGAAACCAGCAACCAAGATGTTAAATCTATCATATCAGTTAATGTACATGCGGTAATGCTGACCATTCCTGCCTCCAGCTCCTTCTAGGCTGAGCATGCAAAAAAGAGGAAATGATATTTCAATTATACAAAGCTTCACTTCTGCAGGACTGCATTTAGTTTTGGTCACCACACGTCAGGAAGCATATACTAGTCTGTGAGAGGGAGCAACATGGGTTCACCAAAACCACACAATCATACCGAGAAGGTGGAATCATGATGAAAGGTTCAGAAATCTGACTTGTATTCCCTTGTATAGAAAATTGAGATTATCTTAAAATGATGTGGAAAAGTATGTTATTCATTTTAGTCAAAATTACATTTTAAAAAGATTATTTTTGTAATGGCAGACAAGAAAACGTTTACATTAAGAAGATGTCCCTGAACATAAATCATACAAACTCATCATAAAGTTGCAGCAAATTAGGAAGGAAAACAGCATGTTGTTCAAAGGTATTGGAGCATAAGAACAAAGAGTCCTTACTACAGTTATACAGGGCACAACACAACAGCTGGAACATTGTATGCTTTTTTGGTCTTCTTTCTTAAGGAAAGACATACACAACCAAGACGGAGTTGAACAGGATTCATTAGACTAGCTCCTGAGATAAGGAGATTGAACAATAAGGAGAAATTGAGGAGATTTGGCCTATTTCTCCTGGGATTTAGAAGTATCTGAAGTGATTGAACAATATGAACTTCTGAGTGGACTGACTGGGTGGACACTAACCACATATTTACCCTTGCTGCAGAAACTAGAACACAAGGTTACAGTCCCAGAATAAAGGTTTGGCTATTTCACACTCAGATAAAGGAAGTTCTTTTTAACTCAAATGGGTGTAAACCTCTAAAATTGTCCACACTAGAGAACTGTGAATGCTTTGATTTTAATAATTTTTAAATTACAAATGGAATTAAAGGCAACAGGAAATTTAAACATACGTGTAAATTATTCATAAGAGAGATTCTTAATTCCACCGGCAATGAAACTTCACAAACATCAGTTAGAACAATAAAGTATTTACAATGAATATTTGCCAATGTTCAAGGCCTCCTGTCTGAAGCCTCACAACATGAGGGATATCAGGATAGTGCAGGAAGGTGGACTGAAATAAAAGATCAGCAACGGTCTTGTTGACTGTAGCTGTAGAGCCGCTTTAAATGGCCAAGTGACCATCGCTATCTCTTCTGATTCATAAGAAAAATACAGAAAGTTGAATCTTGATTTTTTTTTGTCTAAGTGAGTTGCATCAAGTTTCTTTTGATGATTTTCACGGTAAGCCACTGAATTTTATCAAATTTATCTCATTAACTATCGACACCACATCGTGGTGTCATTCATGTCTGATTCCAACCCCATTTTACCATGTGCTGTTTTCAGAATAACTCGCCACCTCAGCAGTCAGCTGTAAAAAGACCAGCATACTCTGTACCCACACCATCTTTGCAAGGTCACTGTGCACTTGGATATGTGTTGGCATTCAAGCATTGGCTCTAACCAGTCACATAATGACACAGCCTGAGTCAACACTGTGCCTCACTCATCCCCAGTGAGTTACTACACCTGAGATGAAATACTAACACAGCACATATCCACACAAAAACAAAAGCTTAGAAAAGACTGACCAGTCACTGAAAAGTTTGAAAGGAGCAGAGAATCAAATCTAATCAGGTCCTGCATGGGAGATTGATAGTGAAGATAAGAGCCCATGGGATCCAAGAGAATTTGACTAATTGGATCCAGAATTGGCTGAGTGGCAGGAAGCAGAGGATGATGGTCAAGGTGGCTCAGTGGTTAGCACTACTGCCTCACAGCACTCAGGACCTGGGTTCAATTCCAGCCTTGGGTAACTTTCTGTGTGCAGTTTGCACATTCTTCCTGTGTCTGCGTGGTTTCCTCCAGGCGCACTGGTTTCATCCCACAGTCCAAAGATGTGCAGGCTAGATGGATTAGCCATGTTTAATTGTCCATAATATCCAGGCATGTGTAGACTAGGTGAATTAGTCATTGGAAACATAGGGATAGGGTAGGGGCATGGGTCTGGATGGGATGATCTTCAGAGAGTCAGTGTGGACTCAATGAGCTGAATGACCTGCTTCTACATTGGAGGGATTCTATGAAATAAAATGAAAAGGAAGTCTGTGTCCAATGGGGGAAAGAAGGTTTCGAGGAAATGTGAAGGAAACCTTTTTCACCCAGAATGATGGGAATCTGGAGCTCACTGCCTATAAAGGTGGTACAGGCACAAACCCTTATTACATTTAACAAGTATCTAGATGTGCAGTTGCAATGCCAATGCAATCAAGGCCAGGTGCTGAAAAATGGGATTAGAATAGTTAGCTGGTTGTTTTTGATCAGTGCACATGCAATGAGCCAAAAGACCTTTTTCTGTGATGGAGACTGTTCTATAATTACCAGTAGCAATGAGGTTGAACAGTTGGTTTCACAATCCATAGCTTTGCAGATTATTTGACAATGATTGAATTCCATCATTGAGGGTGAGACAGCGAGTCCTTGTGTAGTTCTATTTCCTTCTTCAATTTTTGCTACACATGGAGTGAAGAAATATCTTTACACGCAACACGGGGGTAACTAATGGATAGTCATTCAACTGTGACATTTAAAACATGCTAATATTTAAACTGAAGAAAATTCAGTCCCACTGATACACTCCAATGGAGTTGAAACTGACGTTTTAAATACAGTTCTCTTGCATTCTTCAAAGAAAAATAACAAAATATATCTTTTGTTTGGGATGTTATCTGTAGGGGGTGGCTTGGTGTTGACCAGGCATTTGCCAGCTTCTCATTATTTTTATAATCACAAGAGATTATAGTGCAGTCTTCATTGACTTGTCTCTCCCTCATTTAGAGGGATGTTATTTGAATTTCCCTTTACATCCATAGATCGGAGATTCTGTGAGTCTCTTGTTCTCTCTTGAATAACCTTCCCCTGTTCCTAGTGTTGTTATGCCCTGTCAGATTTCCTACTTTTTTTCCAACCGAGCAGAGGAAATTTGCAAAATTAGGCCAGCCACAAAAAATAGCACAGGCCCCACTTCAATTTAATTGAGCTGGTACAGCACAAACCTGCTCATCAACTAGCATAGGGCACACAAATGCTGTTGAGAACAGTTTCTTTAATAAGCACTATTTCAGTTGAAAATGTGAATGAATTTAGGAGCTGACTCATAAGTATCCTCACGCACCTTCTTTCACGTATTGCTATAAAAAGTATACAAACTTACACAAGATTTAGGATCTGAAATAGACAGTCCGTCCCTTGCTCACTATTCAAGAAGATCATGGCTGATTTGATTTTAACTTCAACTCCATGCTCCTGTGTCCCCATGAAGGCCGCTCACACTCTTGTTTCTCACAAATCTATCTCTGCCTTAAAATATTCAAAGATACTACTTTTACTGCTTTTAGAGGAAGAGTTTTAATGACTCATAACCCTCTGACAGAAAACAAATTACCTTTATTTCTGTCTTAAATGAATCCCCCTTGTCTTTAAACAGTGACTTTAGTTCTAGATTTTCCCACCAGAGAAAACATCCACACAAAAACAGAAACAGAATTTGCTGGAGAAACTCAGCAGTCTGGCAGCATCCATGGAGAGAGAAACAGAGTTAACGTTTCAGGTCCATTGACCCCTCTTCAGAACACCAAAGGAAACATACCACTTGGTCAAATCTCTTTAATATCTTGATGTTTTAAAAGGATCACCTCATTCTCTTCAGACTCCAGCAGATAGAAGTCTAGCCTGTCCAACCTTTCCTCATAAGACAACTTGGTCATTCTTGGTTTTAGATAAGTTAACTTTTCTGAACTGTCTCCAAAGCATTTGCCTCCTTTCTGACACAAGAATACCAATACAACTCCAGATATGATCTGACCAACACTCTGTAAACCTGAAGCATAACCGCCTACTTTTTTTTAATTGAATTCTCATTGCAATTAATAATAACATCTTATTTATTTTCCTAATTATTTGCTGTGTCTACATACTATCCTTTTGTGATTTGCACACTGGAATTCCCTTTGTACCTCAGAGCTCTACAATCTCTCACAACTGGGGTAATATGATTCCTTTTAATTCTCCCATCATGACACTTAATGATTTTGGTGCTTCAAATTAAATGTCCAACATTATAGTCAAGCTTATCTGATACCTTCTTCCTCATCTGAAGAAAGCTACCCAAGCAGTAATAATATGCCAACGTTGAGCCACACCACTTTGGTTTGCAGGTTTGTGGAAGTGTGAGGATGAAGGTAGGTGCAAAGCAGATCAGTGCAGCCTGACCTACCTAGCATCTATTGTCAGCCGTGTTCGTAGTGTGGTGCACTGTTTATATTAGAAGCTACATATATTAATACACAAGGCCCTGTATTTGCAGACTAAAAGAATATGTGCTTATTTCAACTGAACAAAATACCATTTGCTAGTTCATTTCTGAGGCCAATGCCTTAAACAAAGCTTGGCAGTTAACTGTCAGTCATCATTAACTGATGCATGCTCCATAGCAAAGCCTTGACCAATCACTTGCCAAATGATCAACATTCTCCTCTCACATGGTCTCAAAGTTGTTTTCCCTTTACGTTGGTGTTCTTGGGAGTTGTCCTGATGAGTTCAAGGCTTAAATAAATTGTGGCTTTTTCAGCACAAAGAAAGAAAATTGAGTGATAAATACCCGATGTACACTTAGCATAATATTTTATTGCATCTATAATTTCAACTGATTACAACAATAACTTTCCCTCTAGCATTGGCAGAAGCTTGACAGAAACCAGGCTTACCAGCGTAAACTGGGTTTAAGCTGAGGTTACAGTAGTGGAACAAGGGAAGTGCTGAGGAAATAACAGCAATTCACTCACTCATTTAACTTCTTGTTAATTTCCCTCCATACCTCACCAAACCTTTTCTGGTACTTTCCAAGAAGACTGATCACATTTGTAACAGAAATCGAACTGGAAAAGCTGCAAGGAAATTCCTGGTGAGGACCCCAACAGACATACAAATGAGCTGACCTTCTGTACAACTCAGATGTACAGCTCCTTCCATTTACCTAAAAATAACATAATTCATTCTCGAGAATTTTAACCCTCATCCTCCAAATGCTTTATGTTTAACTGTCTGAACCATACTTTGAAACTTGAATTGCTGACAATGAGGCTCCAATCTTAAGAAGGGAACCCTGCTTCTGTTCTGTTTGAGAATAGTGTGAAAGTGTTGGTGTGATGCAAAGGGATGGGAAAATGTTATTATTCCTGGAGATGACATCATTTAAAACAAAAGGAAAGCTTAATGATTGTGAAAGGAGTTGAGAAAGTAGTCATTAATTTAATGAGTATTTGAGTCAAAGATCCCTATAAATGTGACTCGAGACATCCAATCCCAATTTCAATTGTATCATGTTTCAGTTGGTGCTGAGTTCTATTTGACGGGAAGATTTACAGAATGGTCTCATTGATGTAACAAAAAGGTTTATAGTCTGAAATGATCTAAACCATTTGGTTGTTTTCATGAACTGGGTTTGCTGTGATCAAACAATCCCTTAAATACTTGAAGGAGGATATATTGCACTCCCCTTCACTCCAAGCTGCTAAGAAAGTCATTAACAGTGTTTGTGGCTATTTGGTTTCTGTGTTTTAAGTTTTATAGACAATATGTCTTCCTATTAATTTGTGACAACCCCCATAATGCAAAGGCTGATGGTTTACAGAAGGGTTCAGCCATAACACTCAGGCTGACAAACAAAAACATCCTGCTCCAAACCATGTTTTCACACCTATACCAAATTTTCCTGAGTTGAATTCATGCTCTGGTATTTTTTTTCTTCTTCTTTATTAAAAGCATGCAATGTCCAACTCAATCTAAAAAGCAAAAAAGGTCAGGGTGTGGTGAACAATAGCTGATTGTAAAAGAATGCTCACTCAGTCAGATAGGTTTGATTCCATGCTGCATGTTTGGCTGAAGATGCTGTTCATATGTTCAGCTGAGGGAATGTGACAGAAGTAAACACTGTTTATTTTGGCAGCCCTTTGCTGATTGCTCATAAATGACTGCTGTACCCGTCTGGTATTTCCAGGATATGTCTAAAGCACTGCTATCATCTTTGCTTAGTGATAAACAACAAGATTATTTCCAGGTTACAGCATTTTGATGGACTAGGTTGGGATGGGAACATAGCACATACAAGTTAAATTCAATTCTTATTCTTTGGAGGAATGATTTCTCCATGTTGAAAAGTTATAAACAATATTAACTTGTCACATAAAAGGCAAAGAGTAAATGTATTCTCGTAAAATTTGCTGCAATAAAAGTCTGGCTTGATTTTTCACAAACCATCTTTCTATGATTGTGAGTATTTCATTATCCTCAAGAACTCAGGAGGTAAATATGGTGTTTGGTTAATGCTAGGATGGTGTGCAGTGGTGAGATATAATGATTGTCCTCAATGACCTTGGACTTGGGAGGACCCATGATCATAATCATAAGTAGCATTTGTGTGAACATCAGATGAGGAAAGAGCTGGGCTTGTCATGATATCCAAAGTCAAACAGGTTGCCATCAATGGAAGGAGAAAATGAATGAGTCTGTGTTGTGCAATTTGTATATTGTACATTGTATAATGATAAATATAAAATGTGAACTTATCTGATAATTACTAGCTGTCATTTGTTACATGAAATCCTGAATAAATAACATAAATCAGATGCTATTGTTATATAAATTGCACACTACAAAGCAACCCAATCATTTAATGATGATTAAAAAATTAAAAATCATGGTCTGATATGGCCTCTCAGATCATGCTGTAAAATGTTGGGACCTAATTTGTTTGGGATTTTCTTTACAAAGGTCACATACCTTTTGGGAGGGTTTTTTTCACTGACAGGTAAGGTGGAAGCGGAATGGTCTGCCATCGCTCAAGTTTTAGACAGGAGACAGCTGAGGGGGCTGATTATGATTCCACCTCTGGCTGCAGGTATCCTGGCAGTACCCTGTCTCCTTATGAGGAAAAGCGCTTGGAGAGCATTCCAAGTTCCCCATCGTACTGTTACCATGCCTTCAACCCTGAGGACCAATGGCTGCAGCAATGCATGCAGGTCCATGTGCCTCTCCAGCAGACTCTGGGGGTGCTGGATCTGGCTCACCATGGCAGCTGCCAATCTGATCATGGAGACACCCAGATAGTTGCATGATCGACTGCACTACTTCAGTTCCTTGCCAATATGGACATGACAACCAATCCCAGAAGCTATGACTTCAAGGACAATTACAGCTAGGGGTATAGTGGAAAAGTCAAAGCAGTTTTTTAAAACTCTTTAAGGATAATCAATTAAAATTGTGTCTAAAGTTTTCCAGGACATCATCAGCAGTTTGGGTACAAAATAATTTAAGTTAAACACATATCCTTAGAAGACATGGGAAGCTTTGGAGGAATACCTTCAGATTCTCAAAAGCATGACTGAAACAACATGCAATGAATAGCTGCAGGACTGAAACAAAGAATGAGATTTCTTACCATTTGCTGCCAGAGCTTCTCCAAATGAATCAACTGGTTTTCATTCATTTGAATTGACCTAAGGCCATGAGACTAGCTATCCAGTAAAGTAGATTAAGGAGAAATTCTTAAAACACAAAGGTGAATCCTCAGGGTTGGATTACATGTCCAGATTTCCAGAAAGACTCACAGGAGAGTGTACAGTAGCACAAGAGCATTTAAAGGTTTTAAAGTGAACGTGAACAACTGATATATACTCAGCAAGTCGAATGTTTCAAGTGGAGGATGAAGTATTTAGATGTAAACTTGTGATGCCAAGGCACAACAAATTCTAGAAAATGGGAATAGAATTTTAGTTTTTAATTGCTGCAGACTAGATGGGCTGAAGGGCCTTTTTCTGTGCTGCAGATCTCTATGATTCTCACTCTCTTGGCATTGTTGTCTTTGTCAGGTGAACCTCTGAAAGCATAATTTTAATGGCCCATACAAGTTAATTAGGAGGCTTAGTTAAGTGACTTATCTGTTAGATACCTTTGATCACCAAAAGAAGAATCAATTATGTTCCATAAACATGTTGAAATGGCATCGCCGAAAAAAGTATAAGGAGGCAGAAGTCTGGCAGCTGGTAAAAGTGGGAGATATCAGAAATAATCAGAGTGAGGTAGCAGGAGGGGTTGGCAGTTCTTAAAGTGAACCTCCTCGAATTCCACTGGCCAGCAGAGATAGTGGGACAGTGAGATGCTGTGTTCTCACATTTATAGGAGCACAGAAAGAGGATCCTGTATGAATACTTAGGAAATGCAAGGTAATCTGTGCAGATGCACCTGGATGCAGTACATTAGCTAGGCATAGCAGAGTCTGAAATGATAAACCAACATGCTGATTAGTTGAGCTCAGAAAAACAAGCTCAGACAGAAACAGAGATTCAATTCCTGCACAGAAAACTGCTTCATTAAATCCAGTCAACACCGTTTTTACAAAACTTGTAATGTTAGTTCCTGAATCACATGGATCAACAAGATTCTGTACACATTATAGAAAGGTAATTGCAGCCAAGATAATGGATTCATTGCAAATTCAAATATGAACACTGTATCAGTTCGGTTGACTGTGGCTTATTCCATAAAACCATAAAAAATAGGTACAGAATAAGGCGATTTGGGCCATTGAGTCTGGCTGAAGAAATCCCTCCTCATCTCAAGTCTAAATGTTGCCTCTTCACTCTGACGGTGTGCTCTTGGGTCCTAGTCTGTCCTAGTAGTGGAAACATTTTCGGCATGTCCACTCTATCCGAGTCTCTCAGTGTTCTGTAATCAGATCCTCCTCATCCTTCTAAACTTCATCAAGTACAGATCCAGAGTCCTCAACTGCTGCCCATATGTTGAGCCTTTTATCCTCGGGATCATTCTTGCAAACCTGCTCTGGACTTCTTCCAATGCCAGCACATCCTTCCTTAGGTACTGTGCCGAAAACTACTCACAATGTTCCAAATACGTTCTGACTGCAGCCTTATGCGACCTCAGCAGTAAGTCCCTACCCTTGTGTTCTCGCCCTCTTGAAATGAATATGAACATTGCATTTGCCTTCCTAAATACCAACCAAACCTGTATGTTAAGCTTAAGAGAATCCTGTACTAGGACTACTCAGTCCCTTTGTACTTCAGACCTCTGACGCTTTTCCCCATTTAGAAAATAATCTACACCTCTATTCTTCCTACAAAAGTGCACAACCTCATACTTATCCACATTGTATTCAATCTGCCACTTCTTTGCCCACTCTCCTAGTCTGTCCAAATTCTTCTGCAGCCTCCCTACTTCCTCAATACTACCCATCCCTCCACCTTTCTTTGTATCATCTGCAAACTTAGCAACAATGCCCTCAGTTCCCTTGTCCAGATTGTTAATGTATCATATGAAGAGTAATCATTGCAACATTGACCCCTGTGGACCCCTGCGGACTCCACTAGTCACTGCAAACTATCCTGGAAATATTTATCCCTATTTTCTGCCTTCTACCAATGGGCCAATCCTCTATGCATGCCAGTATTTGCCCCTAACACCATGGCTCTTTTCTTATTAGCAGACTCATATGTGGTACCTTGTCAAAGTCTTCTGGGATTCGAAATAAATCACATTAGTCCATGCCATAACATATAGTAACAGATTGGATGAGCATGTAAGATCTATTTAAGCAATTACAGTTGGCTAACTTAGTAATGAGTTTTGACAAAAGTGAATTTGCAAAAGTAAGAAGTTACATGTGTTCTGGAAAGGACAAGCTGTTGCCAAGTATAGCAAAATTGAAGGCTTTAACAGAATTCTATGATCCTAAAACTAAATAGGAAATCATGAGGTTTTCAGGAAAGCAAGGGTTACACTAGTAATTTGTGCATAATTTCAGCACAAAGCTGTATCGTTAACAAATATGTTAAGGAAATATATGAGTCGTATAGTCAGTAAAATGCCAGCCAGCCTTTGAGAAGCTGAAGGTAATCCTAATAAAAAAAACTGATGGTGGCCACTCCTGATTTTGCCAGACCTTTCAAAATGGCAATTAATGCTGTTAACATGGGGTAGGTGCAATCTTGTGGGTGACGATGTGGATGAAGAGTCAGGATGAGAGAAGGCAGTGGGGTACTTTTCTCAGAAACAAAACTGGTTGTACTGTAACACGGAATAAGGCACTTTGGCATTATTATCAGCTCTTTAGCTGGTCTACATCCAGCAGGTAAATAATAAATGTTAGCACACACAAACCATAATCCACTGACATTCATTGAAATGTTTAAAACTCAAAATGTGAGAATATTTAGATTGAGTCTGTACTTCCAACCATTTGATTAATCACAATTCTGGAAAAGGTAATGTGATGACAGATGTTTTGTCCTGAGTGTAAAATGATGCATGTTAAAGGCTCTAAGAAATGCTGAATGAGTGTGCAAGGTCATGCAAGGGGTAGGGAAGTGGAAAGGTGAATGATGTAAGCCATATGTTTTGTTGTTTGTGTGTCACATGTTGTGATGAAGTACATTTATGAAATGATGTTTCATACCTTATAAGAATGGAAGTATGTAAAGATCACATCTTTTAACTTTGAATTTTTGTTTTATTCTGGACTTAATGCGAAGAGGACTGGGTAAAGGTTTTAAATCCAAGGATGGGTAAAGGAATTGCTGAACTTGTAAAAGCAATTTGCTGGAACTCATTGGTTTTACACAGTTACTTTGTGGTGGAGCGACGCCGTGGCCCCAGTGTGGATGCAGAGTCAGATTCGGCCATGCACAATTTGCTGATTTGTTTGTGCAATCATGAACAGTCATGGATGCTGAAAGTCATCAGCTTGACAACAACTCTCTGATTAGTTCCTCAGCCAGTGCAAGGTTTGGGTGGTTTTGACAGTGGAGAGAGAGAAACCACGTTTCTCTCCTCACAGATGCTGTCTGATATGCTAAATATTTCTCGCATTTCTGTAGATTGCACTGAAGATATGCTCTTAATTTAAAACTCCAATAAACAATTCAAAATAATACAAATATTTGCTTGAGTACCAGAGACAAAAAGGCATCTGATAAAAAAACACTGAAAAATTACAAACTAAACACAGAGCTTTGGCAAGTTGTGGAAAGCTATTATGAATGTTGCATCTCACTGAACTCCACACACATTTATCTTAAATGTTAACTGCATTTGTCAGTGTTCACATCATGTCAACATTTTTGATTAAATATTTATAAAAAGCAAATACTTTCAGCACTAGAAAATGTAAAATGAACTTCAGAATGCTAACAAATAAAGGCGCTGTAATTTTCAGTTTCCCCCTTTGCTTGCTGTTATGTTTGGTCAATCAAATCATTGATGTTTCTTTAGTCTAAGATAAGTCCTTGCAACAATTTATATTTGGTGCAGAATTGCCAATTTTCAGTTTCAACTTTTGAATGTTACTTAGCCATTCAGATCAGGTAGGACTCAGAATGAATCCATGAATTATATGGAGTTGCTAGACTCAGTGAAGGTCACAAAGTGGGGACAGGCTCAGCACAACTGTGAATAAGGCAAAATCGGTGAGACTTTTGCTTTCCTGGTTCCTATTAAGAAATGCAGGAAATTTGTTTGACGATGCCATGTAAAGTCAGAACTATGTTCAGTTGTGAAGTCTCTATGGCCCAAGAACACTCCAACAATCTATGCCAAGGCTCACACAGCATGAATAGTCCAGACGTAGCAGTTATCATCTTACAGTTATTATGGGTCATCACTTCAGGAGAGGAAAAGTATGCGCAGAAATTTAAATCAGAAAAATCATGTATTATATTTTGCTGAGATTTTCCAGCAATTTGTTTTTGATGCTCATTTTCAGCATTGCATTTCTTTTGCTTTTTTGTTTAATGTTTAACTCACTGCAATATCTCTTCCAAGTATGCCCATCTTGAAGAAGGTCTGCTCCTCTCACTGACATGATTTCATTTCTAATCCTTTCCTCGTTCACTATCATTAACTGCTGATTTTTGACAACTTATTTGCCAAAACTCATTTCCACAGCCATATCACATTCCACAGTGACTCCCTCTGGCTCAGATTCATGTGGATTCAAACTCAAGTTTCATCCTTTATGTTTTGAATCCACCCAGGATCGCAGGCATCTCCATGATGTACAACATTCCTCAAACAGCTGATATCATCCCATCCTCAGATCCAAACTCAGTACCATGGGTCTCCGTATACACACTCTCGACCTCTCTATCCAACAGCATTGCTTCACGATGGCTCAGGGCTGCACTGCTGCCCAGTTCCACTTCACTTTCTGACTCATTTGACGTTCTAACAAGAAACTTTTCCTTTTCCTTTCAGGCATTAAGAAGCACAAGATACATCCACTCAGAAGATGCCCACATCCCCTGGAACTTTCCTTCCCTTCCCTTTCCTCTGACTCCATCCCTGCTCCTAACCTCACCTTGTGTCACCTATTTACTATCCCTTATGATCTTCCACTCTCCGATGCTGAATATTCTGTACTCAACAAAGGTCTCAGATTTATCCCTTTGCATCCCCACTTTAATGAATTTTGGGCATGACATGACGTTGAACTCTTCTTCCATTGTCCTCTCCTCCGTGCCCACTTCTTTGGACAAGAGTCCTCTCCCTGTCCCACAGAGTCCTTCGCCTAGTTCCAACACTCTCCCTCAACCATGGTCACCTCCTATGGCCTTTTACCTATACTTGACCTGTTCATTGAGAACTGTCAACACCCACATCCCCCACAACCCCAATTCATTCCAACTGATCTCCCCCTGAACTGACTGCACTCCATGTGCTTATATCCAACCCACACTTTATAGACAAGCTGTCTATAAGGGTGATGTTGTTGTAGTCTGGCGTACTATATCGCAGAGGCTGAACACCAGCTCTCAGCCACCTCCTCCTATCTCTCCCTGAACCATGACCCCACCATGTAACACCAGGCTATTCTGTCCACAATAGTCACTGACCTCATTGTTCCCCTACCATTGTGTCCAAGCTGATAATTCCCCAGCCCTGCACAGCTCGCTTCTACCTCCTTCCCAAAATCCACAAACAGGACTACCTGGGCAGACCCAATGTTTCAGCTTGGTTCTGCCCCACAGAACTCATCTTTTCCTACCTCGACTTGATTTTTTTCTCCCCTTGCCCAATCCCTTCCCACTTACACCGCAAGTTCCTCTGACACTTTACGTCAGTTTCAGAATTGCAGGCTCCAACCACTTTCTCTTTACCATGAATGTGCCACCAGTACATGGTCTGAGAACTTTCTGCTTGCTTCTGCAAAAAAGGCCTGACCTGTCCCCATCTACGCTCTGCTGCCTGGGTGAGCTCATCCTCATTCTGAACAACTTCTATATTAATTCCTTACACTTTCTTCAAGTCTAAGGTGTGGCCAGGGATACTCGCATTGACCCCAATGATGCCTGTCATTTCATGGGTATGTGGAACACTCCATGTTACAGTTTTACTCAGGCTCCTATCCACAAATCTTTCCCTAGTGTATTGATGACATCATTGGTGTTGCTTCCCTCTCTCAACCAGAATTGGAAAAAAAGTTTTAAAAATTGGAAAACTATCAATTTCACCTCTAATATCTACCACACTGTCACCTTCACCTGATCCATCACAGACCCCTCCCCTCCCTTCCACAACATCTTTATCTTAATTTCTTCATCTCTATTGCATCTGTTCCCAGGATGCCACTTTCTAGAGAGCCTCCAAAATGTTCACCTTTTTCCTAAACAAGGATTCCCCACCATCATTGACAGCACCCTCAGTTATGTTTGGCCCATCTCCCACACTTTGGCCCTCACCTCTTCCTTTCCCTCCCAAAACAGCGATAGGCTCCTCCTGGTCCTCACTTACCATCCCACAAACATCCACATCCAACAGATCCTTAACAGCCATTTCTGCCACCTCCAGCTGGATGCTAACACCTCGCACATTTTCCCCTCCCCTCCCTTGTCAGCCTTCAGCAGAGACTGTTCCTTCCAGGACACCATTAGCCATTCCTCCTCCTCTTCCAACAGCCCTCACAGCCCCATGGCACCTTCGCCTACAATTGCAGAAGGTGTAACACCTGCCCATTTACTTCCTCCCTCCTCACTATCTAAAGTCGCAAACACACTTTCCAGATGAAGCAGCAATTTTCCTGAACTTCATTCAATCTACTCTATTGTACTCACTGCTAATACTTGGTCTATTCTATATTGAAGAGATGACACACAGACTGAACAATGGCTTTGCAGATCACCCACATTCTGCCTGTCACTTCCAACACACCACCATGTTCCCTGACCAACATCTCTGTTCCAGGCTTATTGCAATTCCCCAATGAAGCTCACCACAAGCTGGAAGAGTAATATTTCCCATTTGGGGACCCTGCAGCCTTCCATATTCAATATCAAGTTTAATCATTTTAGGACCTGAGCACATTTTTCTGTGTCCTTACCCCAACTCCCACACAACCTCAGGCCTTGTCAGCACATGGGCTGCTACCACAAAAAAACCCATTGTCAACCACCAATGGTTCCCATTAACATCTATTCATTCTCCCAAGCTGATCTTTATCTGTTTCTATGTCTGCACAATTGTTATTGTCTCTCTCTCTGGGTTTTACCTACACCTATTGTTTACTCCTCTCCCCCATCCCATCACCTCAATTTTAGCATATCCAGGCATAACAATGTTTTCTTAGCTACAATCAGTTCTGAAGAAAGTTCACTGGACCCAAAATATTAACTAAATACTTTCTCTCCACAGATGCTGCCAAGCCTGCTGAGCATTTCCACCAATTTTAGTTTTTGTTTATCTATTATGTTCATTCAACATAATCCATTTCTACAAAAAACACTGAAAATTGTGTTCCCATGGAATATCAACAACGACACCCTACCTTTATACAGTATCTTTAACAGACAATATAGTGTCAATTTTACCTCCAATATCTCTGGCAGTTCTTGCAATAAAGCTTTTTCAATGTTTTCATTGCACGAATATCATAATATCTTGGACTGCAGTTCCTTATCTCAGGGAGAGACTTGCATAAAATGTTGTTGTACATAATAATCCTTGCCAATACTGCTATTTGTAGTATTACAAAATAACAAAATCAGGGCCTTAATGAATTTGATATATTGGAATGCTCATAAATGCAGAGGCAGGAAATAAAATCTATAAACAAATGATAGAGTAGCACAGAACCGAAGCCTCCGGGTAAATGGAAAATAGAGCTGAACTGCATGAAGAAAGAGTGGAGAGGACTGATCTGTTTGCCATCTTAGGGGATCTTTGCTGGAGAACAGTAGAGCGCTACACCTAACGTCAGAATAACTCAAGGCAGGAAGTGACCTTTACTACCCTTGGCAATACTATTCCAAGAGTGCAAGTGGTCACAGATGTTCTTCCAATAATTGGCATAAATCGGCACCTGAATCTGTGCTGAGTCAGAGTTTATGGAGCCAATACCCCAGATCCTTGCCAGGCATCGTGCCAAACCTTGCAGATATAATTAAAGAACGTTGGCACATGCAACCAATCATTGTGACTCCTGCTGATTTCCCTGGTTTTGTCCTAATTCAAATATTAAATACAGCACTTGGGATATCTCCAAAGCAAACCACACCTCTAAGTTAAATGTGATTTGCTAACCATCAAAGACCCATGACTTAGATACTTTATGATGTTGTCAATTCCAACAGCTGTTTCTGTTGTCAAAGCTTTTTGGTCAAGGTCCCTTTCTTTTAGCATTACCTATTGTGCTATAGACTTGTATGAATTTCAGTTAGTTCAAATTAGCTATTCTATTCAATTCCTTTATAGTCAATGCAAACATATTAACAAAGAGAAAGAAAAAGTCTTCAAAAATAAGTAACAAAAATTGATAAAATAATTTTTAAAATGTGACAACAAAATGAAAACTGGAAGCCAAATTGCATGTTTCCCCAAAATCTACATTTTTTTTCCCAGAGCGACGAAAAATGAGAAATTGAAGTATTCAGCAAAAGGAAGAATTTCATCTTCAATTGTAAAATTTTCTTGCATCTAATCTTCAGAGTTCAGAGACTGAAAGTCTTTCTCAGATCTGGCTGTAATATTGAGTTAACATCGGCTTGATAGAAAGTTGAGAGTTCAAGAAACAAAAGTGGAATTACAAATCATTGAAGACAGGTTTAGAATGTGAATTTCTCCGAATGCTGTAGATCCTTTTAATGTATCTATGGGACAAACACATACATTTATCTATATTTTCTACATGAAATGTAACTGAAGCTGATAAAATTGTATTACAGACAAATTGTTTCTGAGCTCAGAAATCTCTTATTACATAAGAATTTTATGTCCAATGAAATCCTATCAGCTCTGCAGATATATTCAGCTAAATTTCAAGTAAGAAGCTGAGTTGCAAATGTTTAGATGAATACATTTAATACACGTTTACGATAGTTTCTTTAGGGCAATAAATGGGACTGATTGTGTAACAGTAACTTAGCATGTCATTGTCATTTGACACCAATATTAGAAATCTTATAAGGTTTTAACTCTTTAATACACTTTAAAGAAAGAGTAATTCATGTTATTAAATATTTCTTTGATTCTCTCTGAGTAAATTGCAATGCTTTTTTAATCCACAGAGTTTCTTTGTGAAAGTAACAGGCACTTCACTCTTCCAACATATTTAAAAAGTTTGCAGTATGAGTTTAGTGGAAGATTTTAAATGGAACATGCCTGTATCTATATTCTTCACTGTTCATCAGTCACCTTTCCAGTTTGACACATGAAAATGCTAGTAAATCATGACATGGTTGAACCTGCAAAGTTCCTACATCAGTCTGACAATGTCAGACTTCTGATGTACTTTGAAGAAGACCTGCGGCGAGAGATTCTGTATTGAAAAATCTTATTTTAAGAAATTGCTTAGAAATGAGACAGTGAGGTGAAACAAGGATATGAAATAAAGAATTAATTCACAGTAGTTACTGAGCATTTGCTTAAAAAATTATATTGTGGTAACATCAAAATAAAACACAACCTGGAAAGGAGACAACAAAAAATCAGATGGCCCTCTGTTCTCCTGCAGCTTCTGAGTGATGATGACCATTGTATCCCAGATGTCTGTCTGTTGCTTCTGTTCGTCCCTGTACACATGGACCCTTTGCTGACACCACACGATCCTTTCCTGCCCAGAGCTGATCAGGTCTCTACAAGTCCCCTGAGTGCCAGGGACTTGCAGAGCTATCACAGTAGGTGCTCACTAGATTGTCTTCCAACACATTCTAAAGCTTGTGTTCCCCCTGAGGTGTCACTATCTGGTTAGTGGGTGTGCAGGAGACAGCCTTGCTGATGCTACCTGTTAGGTTTCAGTACTTTCGTCATTAGAGCTCAAGGAGACAGCTTCTGGTGAGCCAGACCTACTTCTATCATGGATGCTGGCTGACTCACTGTGATCCATAGCATTTTTTGTCTTCAGTACAGATTTCTGCAGTAAGTTGCTCCTACATTGTGTTTCACTGTGGAGATGGGGAAATGTTAATGGTGACTACAAAACAAAAAAGAGACGCACTGCCTTGCAGCCAGTGGTTAGGAGTGGTTTACAATGAATGACACTGACATCAGGCAATGAATTGTGGTATTTGTATGGTTGGTGGGACGTGGCTGTTTGAGCATTCCCGCAGGTACAGTCCTGATCATCCCCTTATGAGGGACAAGATCCCCTCCTAGTAAAACTAAGTATCAGGTACTGCTCCTTCCATCCAAGTCCTTTTTGTCCTGTTCTTGGCTGTCTTCTCCTGGAATGAGTGAAAAGGAGGGATTGAGTGAGATGAATGTGAGTGATTAGATTAGATTAGATTAGATTAGATTACAGTGTGGAAACAGGCCCTTCGGCCCAACAAGTCCACACTGACCCGCCGAAGCGAAACCCACCCATACCCCTACATTTACCCCTTACCTAACACTACGGGCAATTTAGTATGACCAATTCACCTAACCTGCACATCTTTGTGACTGTGGGAGGAAACCGGAGCACCCGGAGGAAACCCACGCAGACACGGGGAGAACGTGCAAACTCCACACAGTCAGTCGCCTGAGTCGGGAATTGAACCCGGGTCTCAGTGATACCGTTGTTAGTGCTGGTACAGGCAATGGGAATGTGGTGATCTGTCTTGGGTAAGGGAATATGCAGCTCAGAGAACGTGAATGGCTAATGCCTTGAAAAGCTCAGAGTAAATGAGAGAGGGGAAATGTTCAGGTGATAGGGTGAGTGTGAAGTAGCAGAGAGAAGAGTGTGGCAGTTACCCTGGTTAATCAGAGAAGGTCATTGACCTTCTTACAGAACTCTTTAACATTCATCTGCACGTTTGAGACTACATCGACCCAGATGGCAACCTCGGACCAGGTTTCAAGCATCTGATGTTATGGCCTGCTTAGGCTGGTCTTCCAGGCAGACTGGGCCAGGACTGCCAGGCCCCTGTTGGAGAATTGGAGTACCACGCACTGCTTCTCCAACTCCTTTGATTCACCCTTGACCAAGGAGGGCACTTCAGAATGCCAGTGGCCTGGTGCCAGGGATGCTGGTCTTCCAGTGAATATGTAGGCAGTACAGTGGCACAGTGGTTAGCACTGCTGCCTCACACCGCCAGCGACCCGGATTCAATTCCCGCCTCAGGCGACTGACTGTGTGGAGTTTGCACGTTCTCCCCGTGTCTGCGTGGGTTTCCTCCGGGTGCTCCGGTTTCCTCCCACAGTCCAAAGATGTGCAGGTCAGGTGAATTGGCCATGCTAAATTGCCCGTAGAGTTAGGTAAGAGATAGATGTAGGGGTATGGGTGGGTTGCGCTTCAGCAGGGCGGTGTGGACTTGTTGGGCCGAAGGGCCTGTTTCCACACTGTAAGTAATCTAATCTAATCTAATCTAATCATGTGGTTGGGAGGTGAATTATTCCAGAAATTATGCATGTTACAATACGGCTAGAATCAGGTTAAAGAGACACCATAACGATGGGTAGATAGATAATGAGGTGTTTTTGGTAAAATATGGCAAGACAATTTGCAGGTGAGAATCTCTCCAAAAAGCTCAACTCAGCTCTCACTTAACCAAAAACACGTAAGATTCAGCCTTACATTTCTAACCATTGTACTTTCATAATCCTACTTAAGAATCTATCTGAGGGTCCATTAATAGTTCACTGAACCTGCAGTAACCAATCAAAGGAATTACCAAAGGAACTGACTTTAAAATGAATAATTCCTGATTGAATACCAAAATACAATCAACAGTTTGATCTTAAAAATTATCTGCATCAACCAGGATATCTTGGTTGTTCTGTGACTTTTGTGGATCATTTCAAAAATAAGTAGGTGAACTCAGCATGACAGCACTTATCTCATCTTTCCGTATTTTGCTATTGGCTCCCAAAAGAAACATTGATGTTTGCTGTGCTGGTATAACATTTATGACACTTTTTAGATTAGAGTGGTGCTGGAAAAGCACAGCAGGTCAGGCAGCATCCAAGGAACAGGAAAATCAATGTTTCCGGCAAAAGCCCTTCATCACATTTATGACAGCTGTGTCAAAGTTAAGTGATTTAAGCTTTGATCTATTTGGTCTCTTTACCAGACTGTCCTAAGAAGTCTTCTCAAATTATTACTTTAAAATACTCATAAATGCATATTCATCATTGTTACCTTTCTGCATGCACTTGTGAACAAAAGACACTGGTTACATTGGTGATTTCTTAACTGGAATAAAATTATTCAGTGATACTACATAACTATACTACAGTACACTACATGGAACTGAAAGAGTCATCTAATCTTAATCCACAGTGTTTTTGTTCATACTTTTCCACAGGATTTGTATCAGATTCCATTTAATGCATTTTTCACAGGCCTTCCTTTGATAGAAAACTTCTCATCTGTCAGTCCAACTTTTCTGATGTACATAAATGGCCAAAAATGACGAAGTTTCAGATAAGTAATGGGGGTGAGTAACGAGTTGGAACGATGATGGAAATGATCAGTCTGTGTTGATGCCTGTTAAAAGATGAACTAGTTCAGATTTACAGCTGTAAGGACATTTCAGTTTTTAACAATAGTCCGAGGTTCACAATGGGTGCTTAAACCTTTGAGACTGAACAAAGCATCAGAGCAAACTAGCTTTTTAAGAGCAAAATAATTTTTTCACATTAGTTAAAGAATGGCATGTCTCTTAGAGCATTTTTTGGGTTATCTCGGACATAACCTGGTGAAGGAAAGAATTTGCTGAGGATTGGAGATAGGTGACTTTTCATAAGTCCATCAGATATAGGCCATTCAGCACATCGAGTCTGATCCATCATTCAATGACATCATGGCTGATCTGATCAATCTAAATTCCAATTTCCTGCCTCTTCCCTATAATCCTTGATTGCCTTCCTGATTAAAAATCTGTCTCAGCCATCAATGAGGTCACTTCTCATTCTCTTAATTTCCAATGTGCACAGGCCCAACGTACTCAACCAGCTCTCGTAAGATAGATAGTCCTTCCATACCTTTTGAAAATCCAAGTGTATCACATATACAGTTGCAGCCACTACTTTCGCCACCCTGCTGGCTATATTCACAAAATAAACTTGATTCTTTCTTCTCTTTAGCGCCATTATTTTTTGCAAAATCACATGAATTAATAAAGTTGTTAATAATCTACTTCTTATTTAAAAATGATTCACTTGGCTATACGATTCAAGGCAAGGGACATATTTTTCCTTCCTGCATGCTGCAGGAGTGGTCATTTCCTCTTCATTACTCACAGAGATTGTCTCTGTTTTGTCTGCAATGTAGATAGCACAGGCCCATACTCCTCACTCTCAACCTTATCGAGCAAGGCCATTTCCCTGAAATCAATCACCTGAACCATAGTTGTAAACCCCAACTGATAGATCTATCCTTTCCTAGGTAATGAGGACAACATGAGGGGTGCAAACTAAGTTCTGCAGTTATCCTAATGGTATGTGTGCATGTTGTCATGTCTGATCTTCTGGTAACTCATCATTCCTGGGGTGATATTCCTTTTCCTATGACGAGTGCTATTTCCTTGATAATTGTTGCTGCTGATCCATTTGTGTTGCTGGAGAACAGTGAGCCTCTGATACAGTTAGTCATTCTGCACTTTGCAATGGTGGTGAGATCGTCTCTTCTTGATCCAATGCCTGCAGTAAAGGAGCAGCTTCACCAGTTATACACATTTGTCTACAGTTGCAACGAAACCTCTGGTTGTTGTTTGAGTGAGTTGGGCTTGTACTCAATGGAGTTTAGAAGGGCAAGAGATGACATTACTAGAAGATATAAGATTCTGCTACAGACAGTGACAATAACCAGAAGTAAGGTGAAAGAAGTGTCATTCATCAGACAAAGTGCAAAATTACAGAGAGTGTCTTGTCACCTGCAATACTACCTGCAGCTACGGTTTAGTGTACCCCAAGGTTCCACAGCTAAGGTGGAGGCATTGGAGCCCAAAGGCCTTGTGGATTTGGTCGAGCAACCCTAGCGGCATTTGTATGGTTCAGTCAGACATGCCAAAGGTCTTCATTCCAGAGCCATATAAATCCCCATTGGTGTGAACATGGAGCGTGGAGGTGGAGGGCTTGGCCTCAATATCCTGGAAGGAGAGCTCTGAGGGGACAGTGTGTGGTTCCTCCTTTGGTTAGGTTCCTTCCAGTACTGCCCTGTCTCTGTGTGAGGAAGGGGCACCTAGAGTGCCCATGAGGTTCTTGTTCTCTGCCGCTCACACAGAGAACATGTAGAAGACATGCCACCATGTCTTCAGCCCTGAGGACCAGTGGGCGGGGCACGTGAATAAAGAATGTGTATGTGGCTGTACGCATGTGCGAGTGTGTGTGTGTCTGTCTGTGTGTCTCTCTGTGTATGTATGTGTCTCTTTGTAGCTGTGTGCGTCTCTTTGTAGCTGTATGCGTGTATATGTGTGTGTCTATGTGTGTGTGTATAGGTGTGTGTCTGTATGTGTGTGTCTTGGTGTTTATGTGCACATATACCACTGTGAGTCTCTGTGTTTGTGTGTGTGTCTGTTTGTCAGTGCGTGTGTGTGTGCTTGTGTGTATCAGTGTGTTTGTGTGTGCATGTGTGTGTGTGTTTCTGTGCATGTGTATGGGTATCTGTGTGCGTCTGTGTATCTGCATGTATGCCTGTGTGCATGTGTCTGTGTCTGTCTGTGCATGTGTGTATGTGTGTCTCTAAGTATTTGCGTGTATGTCTGTGCATGTTGTGTGTTTGTGTATGTTTCTATGTGTGTGTGCGCGTGTCTGTGTGTGTGTGTATGTGTTTATGTAAGTGTGTGTGTCTGTGTGTGTTCATGTGTGTGTGGTGAGCCTGGCTATCCATGGCAGCTACCAACCTGTCCATGGGGGTAGCCAGACGATCACATGACTAGCTGCACTGCTGCAGTTTCAAAGTATTACGAGCCATTGTATTCCACATCAGACTGCTGCTCCTGTTCCAGCCTGGGCGTTCTGATAAAAGTCTCTGCCTGCTGATAACACAAAGTCCTCTTCTGCCTGAGGCTGAGCAGGTGTCTGGTCTCTGCTAGACCTCCAAGAACAGCAGTCTGGCATGTTTCTTTCTTGGCCAGCTACAGAGCTGTTATAGTGAAGTGTTCACCAAACTGTGCTGCTGAACTTTCTAAGATTCCCACTGAGGTGCCAGCAGGCTGAGCTGATCGGGGTGTAGGTGGCAGCTTTGTTTGCTCTTCCTCTGAGGCCACAGTGTTCTTGTTCTCAGACATCATGCAGGTGGCTTTTGGGGAAGGCAGTTATTTTATCACAGAGGTGTTAACATACTGATGGCACCTGTAAGAAACAAGTGAAGGATGGCACCATGGCAAGTGGTTAGAAGTCAGTGGATGGCACTGACAGTGAGGTTACTGCCAAAGTTACAGTGGAATGGAGAGTGGTTCTTACTTGGTTGGAATAACATGGATGTTTCAGCATCCCCACAGGAGCAGCCTAGGTCTTCTCCTGCAAAACCTAAGTTTCCCACAGTGTGCGGAGTGGGAGCCTTACCCCCCATAGTCTATTCCTGATCACTTTACCCTGTTATGGGCTGTCTTCTCATGTAGTGAGAGAAGGGGAGGAATTGAGTGAGATTAAATGTATTTCATGTCTGTTAGTCTTGGTGCAAGTTGGTGGAAGGTGGTAATCGTAGTAGTTGTGGGTTTAGAACATAGGACATAGAAAAGTACAGCACAGAACAGACCCTTTGGCCCATGATGTTGTGCCGAGGAGTAATCTTAATGTAAAATAAAATAACTTAACCTACCCACCCCTCAATTCACTGCTATCCATGTGCATGTCCAGCAGTTGCTTAAATGTCCCCAATGACTCTGCTTCCACCACTACAGCTGGCAATGCATTCCTTACATTCACAACTCTCTGCAAAAAGAATCTACCTCTATACCTTTCTCCTGATATCTTAAAACTATGACCCCTCGTACCAGTCAATCCTGCCCTGGGGAAAAGTCTCCGGCTATTGACTCTATCCATTCCTCTCAATATTTTGTACACCTCGATCAGGTGACCACTCTTCCGCCTTCTCTCCAGAGGGAAATGTCCGAGCTTAGTGAACCTCTCTTCATACGGCAAGCCCTCCAGTCCAGGCAGCATCCTGGTAAACCTACTTTGCACTCTCTCCAAAGCCTCTGTATCTTTCCTATAGTAGGGCAACCAGGACTGGACACAATATTCCAAGTGTGGGTCTCACGAGGGACTTGTAGAGTTGTAGCAAAACCTCGCGGGTCTTAAACTCAATCCCCCTGTTTGGTAGATGTGTTCTAAGGAACCTTAGTGAATGTCTGCAGTGCATCTTGTAGAGGATTCACTTTGCTGGTTGTTAGTGAATGTTTGTGAACGTCGTGTCAATGAGGCAACTGTTTTGACCTGGATGGTGTCAGGTTTCTGCAGGTTGTTGAAGCTGCACATACCCAGGCAAATGGGGCTTACTCCACGACTATTCCATAACTCCTGACTTGTGCTTTACAGATAGCGCACAGGCTTTGGGGAGCCAGGAAGTGAGTTATTCACTATAGGATTCTAAACACCTGACCTGCTCTTGTAGTCACTGTATTTATATAAGAGAAAGTGAGGACTGCAGGTGTTGGAGATCAGAATCAATAAGTTTGGCACTGAAAAAGCACAGCTGGTCAGACAGCATCTGAGGAGCAGGAGAATCGAAGTTTTGGGCACAAGCCCTTTATTAGGAATGTGGGGGCGGCAAGGGGAAGGGAGCTGAAAAATAAATGGGAGGGGTTGGGGCTGGGGGAAAGGTAGCTAGGAATGCTATAGGTAGGTGAAGGTGGAGGTGATGGTGATACCGGAACGAAGGGTGGAGCGGATAGGTGGGAAGGAAGATGGACAGATAGGATAGTTCAAGAAGGTGGTGCCCAGTTGGAGGGTTGGATCTGGGATAAGGTAGGGGGAGGGGAGATGAGGAAACTGGTGAAACCACCATTCATTCTGTGTGGTTGGAGGGTGCCAAGGCGGAAGATGAGATGTTCTTTCTCCAGGCGTCGGGTGGCTAGGATTTGGCGGTGGAGGAGGCCCAGGACATGCATGTCCGTGGGGGAGTGGGAGGAGGAATTGAAGTGATCGGCCACAGGGCGATGGGTGCTCCACCCTCTGCTCCAACCTATCACCATCACCCTTCACCTTTATCTACCTGAATTGAATTGAATTGAATTGAATTGAATTAAATTTATTGTCACGTGTATTGAGGCACAGTGAAAAGCTTTGTCTTGCGAACAGTACAGGCAGATCACAGAGTTAAGTAGCATAGATAGTAAATTCCGGAAATTTTTGAGTGCGAGCTGCAGCTGAGTTTAAACGAACCTGGAAGGCTACAGCTAAGGTGAGACAGTTTGTTTTAAAATTACTTACCGGTAGCGGGCAGCGCTGTTTTTTTTTCTCTTCACAGAAAGAGCGGGAGCAGCAGGGGGGAGTGACGACGACCAGAGGGGCAGCCGGAAGCTGGTGTAGCGTAAGCTTACCTGGGTAGGTCTTTTTTCCTATAAAAGCGCGCAGGAGAGGAAGGTGGGACCTCTATAAACAGGATGGTCTACACCTGAACCTGAGGGGCACCAGTATCCTTGGGGGGAGGTTTGCTAGTGCTCTTGGGGGGAGGTTTAAACTAACTCTGCAGGGGCATGGGAACCTAGACTGTAGCTTTAGGGTGCAGGACCTGGAGTGTAGGGAGGTTAGGAACATGGCATCAATCTCAAAGGAGGGTGCCTGTAAACAGGAAAGTGGCTTGAAGTGTGTATACTTCAATGCAAGAAGTATACGAAATAAGGTAGGTGAACTTGCAGCGTGGGGTGGTACCTGGGACTTCGATGTTGTGACTATTACGGAGACATGG
>NC_057710.1:62766437-62773846 GCF_004010195.1 Chiloscyllium plagiosum | reverse complement strand
AGGATGTTTCCTGGTATGGTAGGAAGATCGTATGAGGAAAGGCTGAGGCACTTGGGGTTGTTTTCATTGGAGAAAAGAAGGTTTAGGGGTGACTTGATAGAGGTGTACAAGATGATTAGGGGTTTAGATAGGGTTGACCATGAGAACCTTTTCCCGCGTATGGAGTCACCTATTACAAGGGGGCATAGCTTTAAATTAAGGGGTGGTAGGTATAGGACAGATGTTAGGGTGGATTCTTTACTCAGCGAGTCATGAGTTCATGGAATGCCCTGCCAGTAGCAGTGGTGGACTCTCCCTCATTATGGGCATTTAAACGGGCATTGGATAGGCATATGGAGGATAGTGGGCTAGTGTAGGTTAGGTGGGCTTGGATCGGCGCAACATCGAGGGCCAAAGGGTCTGTACTGCGCTGTATTTTTCTATGTTCTATGTTCTATGTTCTAAATAGTAGATAAACAAAAACACAGGTGCAGGTGAATGCTAAGAGTTTATGAGTCCATTCAGTATTCTAACAACAGTCGGGTAGAAACTGTTTTGAAACCGGCTGGTGTGTGTGTTCAGGCTGCTGTACCTTCTCCCCGATAGTAGAGGTCGTAGAAAAACATTGCCAGGGTGGGATGGATCTTTGAGAAAGTTGGCGGCCTTTCCTTGACAGCGGCCTGGTAGATGGAGTCTATAGATAGGAGGTTGGCCTTTGTGATGCCCAGTCTGAGTTCACCACTCTCTATAACCATCTCCAATCTTGAATGGTACAGTTGCCATACCAGGTAGTGATACATCCAGACAAAATGCTCTTGATGGCGCACCTATAAAAGTTGGCAAGGGTATTCACTATCACTCTCAACAGACCTGCTGTGCTTTTCCAGCACCACCCTCTCGACACACCCACTCAAGCAACTGTGTCTGCCCCCACCTCGAACCCCAGCCCCACTCCAGGTCATAGATCCCACCGCTGCCATGTCTTCACCATTCCTCCAGACCTCTCACTCGCTGAGGACAAATGTTTAGTCCTCAGTAAAAGCCTCCGCTTTATCCCTCTACGATCCCAGTTTCATGAGTTTGACACATGCTGGGACCTTGAACGCTTCTTCTGCCGCCTCTGCCTCCAGGCCTACTTTTTCAACCAAGACATCCACCCACCCACCAAGGACCCCTTCTCCCACCTCCAACACACCCCATCCACCTGGACACCTTGTGCTGGCCTGCTTCCCACCCTTGACCCTTTCATTTCTAACTGCCGTCATGACATTGACAGCCCCAACCTGTCCACCCACCCTCACCCACTCCAACCTCCCGCCCTCACAACACGCAGCCCTCCACTCCCTTCTCTCCAACCCCAACCTCACCACCAAACTCACAGACAAAGGGTGGCGCAGTAGTAGTATGGCATACTAACTACTACGCCATTGAAGCCAGACGCCAACTCACAGACACCTCCTCCTATTGTCCCCTTGATCACGACCTCACCTCTCATCACCAAACCATCATCTCCCAGACCATCCACAACCTCATCACAGCTAGGTATCTCCCATCCACAGCCTCCAACCTCAGTCTCCATGAACCCCACACCGCCCCATTCTACCTCCAACCAAAGATTCACCCATTGTTTCAGCCTGTGCCTGTCCCACTGACCTCATCTCTTCCTACTTCAACACTGTCCTGTCCCCCTTAGTCCAAGAAATCCCCACCTATGTTCATGACACCACCCAAGCCCTTCACCTCCTCCAAGATTTTTGTTTCCCTGGCCCCAAGGCCTCATCCTCACCATGGACATCCAGTCCTTGTACACATCGATCCGCCACAACAAAGGTATCCAAGCCCTCCGTTTCTTCCTCTCATGTTATCCCAACCAGTACCCTTTCACCGACACCCTCATCTGCCTGGCTGAACTGGTCCTCACCCTCAACAACTTCTCCTTCCAATCATCCCACTTCCTCCAAAGCAAAATGGGTAGCCATGGGCACCCGCATGGGACCCAGCTATGCCTGCCTGTTTGCTGGATATGTGGAACAGTCCATCTTCTGCAGTTACATCGGCATCACCCTCATGTGTTCCTCCACTACATCGATGACTGTATCGGCGCCACCATGTGCTCCCTCGAGGAGGTTGAGCAGTTCTTTAACAACACCTTCCACCCCAACCTCAAATTCACCTGGGTCATCTCGGCAACCTCCCTCCCCTTCCCGGACCTCTCCATCACTATCTCTGGAGACTGACTAACCACAGACATATACTACAAGCCCACCAACTCCTGCAGTTACCTGGACCCCCACACAACAAGGACTGAACCCCACTGGTCTTCACCTTCCACCCCATCATCCTCCGCCACATCTGGCGCCTCCAATTGGACCCCACCACCAGAGATATATTTCCCTCCCCACCCCCATCTGCATTCTAAAAAAGCCATTCCATCAGCGACTCCCTCATCAGATCCACACCCCTCAACACCCCACATCCCACTCCAGACACCTTTCCCTGCCTCTGCAGGAAGTACAAAACCTGCATCCACAGCACTCCCCTCACCTCCATCCAAGGGCCCAAGGGATCCTTCCACATCTGTCAGAAATTTACCTGTACCGCTACCAATGTCACCTACTGTATTTGTTGTACCTGGTGTGGGGGAGACAGGAAGCTTTATTGAGGATCGTTTCAGAGAATATCTCTGGAACACCCACACCCACCAACCCCATCACCCCATGGCTGAACACTTCAACTCCCCCTCCCACTCCGTCAAGGACATGCAAGTCCTGGGCCTCCTCCACCGCCAAACCATTACCACCCAACGACTGGAGGAGGAATGCCTCATATTCCGCCTTGGGACCCTGCAACCACACAGGATAAATGTGGATTTCAACAGTTTCCTCATTTCCTCTCTCCCCCACATTATCCCAGTCCCAAGCTTCCAACTCAGCAGATCTCCAGATCTGTCCATCATAGTCCCCTCTGTCCCATCACCTTCTCCCTCAGCTTCATCCACCTATCACTTTCCCGGCTACCTCCACCCAACCCCAATCACAAACCCCCTCTCATTTATCTCTCAGTCCCAACCCAGAAACCTCATTCCTGATGAAGGGCTTATGCCCGAAATGTCGATTCTCCTTCTCCTTTGCCTGACCTGCTGTGCTTTGCCAGCACCATACTCTCGATCCCGTATTCGCTGTCATGCTAAATTTCCTCAGCTGTTTGAGGAAGAAGAGATGTTGTTGGGCCTTTGTAGCCAGTGTGTCCACATCAAGAGTCAAGAAAGCTTGTTGTGGATGAGGAGATTGACACTCTCCACTCGTTTCACCTCTGTGCTGTTAACGTGTAGAGAGGCATGAGTAACATCCTGCCGAAGGTCAATAATGAGTTCTTTGGTTTTGCCGGCATTGAGAGCTAGTTTGTTCTCACTGCACCATTTTCCAGGTCTTCCACCTCCTGTCTGTAATCTGTTTCGACACCATCTGAGATTAGACAGATTGTGGTGGTGTCATCAGCAAACTTGTAGATGGCACTAGTCTAGTATTTAGCGATGCAATCATGGGTATACAGTGAGTACATTAGGGGGCTGAATACGCACCCCTGGGGGGCTACAGTGTTGAGTGTTAGTGAGGATGAAATATTGTCCCCGATCATCACCTTCCCCCCAGCCCCACGCATTCCCCCCCCCATTTATCTCTCAACCCCCACCCGCCATGCCCACTCCACATTCCTGATGAAAAGCTTATGTTCAAAGCATCAGCTCTTCTGCTCCTCGGTTGTTGCCTGACTGGCTGTGCTTTTCCATTGTATTTATATAGCTAGTCCAGTTCATTTCTGGTCAATGGTAAGTCTCAGGATGTCGATAGTGAGGGATTCGGTGAAGTTATTGTCACGGGACAATTGATAGATTCTCTCTTGTTGGAGATGGTCATTGTTTATTGCATCTTTAGTTCTTATCCAAGTGTTATTTACATGAAGCACAGAGCTGTGCTTCCACAACATTGTTAAGGAGGTAAGTCCAAGCTCTGAATGGCCTTTCTGAAAAAAAAGATCACTTCTCATCTTTCCACTTATTTTTAATCCATGTCAACTACTTTCTGATCTCTCACTATCAGGGAAAGTTCCTTTTTATCCATTTTATCTAGGTCCCTCACAATTTTGAGCAACATTTCTTTTACTGCTGGTTGGGGGGGCACAGCCTCAATGTGAGGAGGATTCGAAGCATGGTGAACTTTGGAATTCTTACCCCAGAGGACTTGATAGATTTCTACATAATAAAGACATCAAGGGTATGGGAACCGTGAGAAAATGGCATTGGTCTAAATAAGTGGCTAAACAAGCTCGAGCAGCCGAATGGCCTTGTCAAGCAGCTATTTAACCTTCTCTGTCCAAAAGAAACAACCTTAGCCAATCCAATGTATAATTAAATTTTGCATTTCTGACAACATTGTATAAATTACAAAATTCCAGCTGTGGTATGTAGTTGTGTATATTGATATACAGTCATAAAGTCATAAAAGCGGATAGCACAGAAACAGGCTGTTCGGCCTAACTCACCCATGCCGACCAGGTTCCCTAAACTGAACTTTTGCCTGTCTTTGGCCTATATCCCTCTAAACCTTTCCTATTCACATACCTGTCCAAATGTCTTCTAAATATTATAATTATAGTCACCTCTACCTCTTCCTCTGGCATCTTGTTCCATATACACATCATCCTCTGTGTGAAAATGTTTACCTCAGATCCCTTTTAAATCTTTCCCTTCTCACCTTAAACCTATGCCCTCTAGTTTTGGACTCCGCAGTCTCCTAGGCAAGGTCTCCCTCAATTCCATGTGATCTAACCTTACTAACCACTCTACCATGTGGAACTTCATTGGACGCCTTGCTAAACTCCATGTAGACAATGTCTGCAACTCGGCCTTGATCAATCTTCTTGGTCACCTCTTCAAAAATCTCAATCAAATTTGTGAGACACAATTTCTCACGCACAAAGCCATGTTGACTAACCCTAATCAGTCCTTGCCTCTCCAAATGCATGCAGATCCTTTTTCTCAGAATCATCTCCAAAAACTCACCCACCAATGACATTAGGTGAAGGGATCTATAGCTCCCTGACATTTCCATGCAATCTTTCTTAAATAATGGTACAACATTAGTCACCCACCAATCTTCCAGCCCCTTACCCGTGGCTGTCAATGAAACAAATATCTCTGCTACTGGGCCTGTAATTTCTTTCCTAGCTTCCCAAATGCCCTGGATACACCTGATCAGGTCCCTAGGATTAATCTACCTTTATGCATTTTAAGACATCAAGCAACTACTCTTCTGTAATATTTTTTAAGAAATCGTTATTTATTTCCCTGAGTTCCTTACTTCCATGTCTTTCTCCACATTCTCGGATAACTTCCATACTTTAAGCTTCAGGACATAATTATCCTGCATGCCTTTCTGATCACCTTATCTACTATCCTTGAACCTTCAGGTAAGCCATAATCACTTTTTAACAACATTCAGTCTTTAATAAGGGAGCCACAATTAACCACAAGCAGGAAATTTCATGCTGTAAATCCACCGGTATGGCTGAGCCTTGTAGAGAGTTCCAAAGAAGAGATATGCTTGCATTGAAGCATTAACTCAGTGCGTCTGTCCACACATGCTGCCTGACCTGCTGAGTTTTTCCAGCAATTTATGTTTTTATTTCAGATTTCTCATTGGCTTGGTGTTTATTCCTCATTTTATGTTTGCTCTGTCTCTTAGAGAGGATGAACACTTTAAGAAGAATCGACAGTCTCATATCCTGGTTCAGAACCATTTTGTGGGGTTAGCACTTTAGAAAATAAGGACCAAGTATCAGCAAAACTGTCCTCCAGAAAATTACTCTCCCTCGAACTTTATCTACCATCTGGAGGATGCACATTATTGTTCTAGGATGTTTCATATGATCTCAGCCAGGCACAGGAAAAGAGGGAAACCAAATGATCATCCTAAGTTCATTCCCATCCGTCATGAAAATCATTCAAACCAATCTGGCTCATCAATGTCATGGCCTATCCACTATCAATGCCCACAACTAAATTCAGGGAGAGATAGATGATGGAGACTGGAGTAAAGTTGGCCTAAGCAGCAGCTTGCAGTTATATTTTTGAGCCAAAAGGGGTATTTCTGTTCTTTCCGATTTCACAAGCATGTAGAGCTGGCAACTTCATTTTGGCCAGCAGCTCTCTGAGGCAGAATGTCCAGTTGCTGAGGGGCAAAGTCCTGTCTCCAGTCTAACAATAATAGCTCAAGGCTGTGAGCCATTCATTTTCCCTTGGGTGGGCTCCCTCAGGTTTGGCTGGGGGATCTTGCACATGTTTATAGTCTCGTATGATATGTATCTTTTTAATTGTAAATCTTGGTCCACCCCTAATTTAAATCACTGCACCATTTATGACCATGTTTTTAGCATTAAGGTCTGGAATTCCCTCCCTGAAACTTTTCATTCCTTTATGTTACTGTCCTTTGACCATACCTTTATGTTATTTGTCCTTTTATCTCTTTATGTGGCTCTATGGCAATTTTATCTGATAGATGCTCGTGTGAAATGCCTTGAGGTGTCTTATGTTTGCAAAGCATTGATCTATAACCTAAACACATGCAATGTGGAATATTTCCTGTATGGTTCTGTCAGTGCAACAGTATATTTCCTCTGTAAAAAGCTAAATGAGTTTTTTCAGCAATTTGGAAATATGTTGGAGATAATTGGGAACATCACCACCTGAAAATTCCTCTTCAAGCCACTCCCCATCCTGACTTGGAAACTTGGAGATGCCAGTGTCCCTGGCTCAAAATTCCGAACTCCCTCCCTAACAGTATTATGATATACCTGCACCAAACAAACGGCAATAGTTCAAGAAGACAGCTCACCACTACCTTCCCAAGAGCGATTAACAATGGGCAATTAATTCTGACACAACCAGCACTGCCTAAGTCCCATAAATGAATTTTAAAAATCCAGTAAAAATGTACACCAAGACTCACAATAACGACTCAAGCTTTAATTGATGGAATAGTGAAAATGGACTTTATAAGGTACAGATACCTGAGGCTTTGATTTTAACATACAATTTTTGTCTCCATTGTTGTGGTTCTGTTCGCTGAGCTGGGAATTTGTGTTGCAGATATTTCGTCCCCTGTCTAGGTGACATGCTCAGTGCTTGGGAGCCTCCTGTGAAGCACTTCTGTGATCTTTCCTCCAGCATTTATAGTGGTTTGAATCTGCCGCTTCCGGTTGTCAGTTCCAGCTGTCCGCTGCAGTGGCCAGTATATTGGGTCCAGGTCGATGTGCTTATTGATTGAATCTGTGGATGAGTGCCATGCCTCTAGGAATTCCCTGGCTGTTCTCTGTTTGGCTTGTCCTATAATAGTAGTGTTGTCCCAGTCGAAATCATGTTGCTTGTCATCTGC
>NC_057710.1:62740387-62765756 GCF_004010195.1 Chiloscyllium plagiosum | reverse complement strand
CCAGACTACTGTGACCACTAGGACTTATAACAGCACACAAACCAACAGCCACCCTCAGACAACAACTCACCAGAACGAAGGACCCGATACCCAGCATGAGCAAAACCAATGTAGTGTACAAAATCCTATGCAAGGACCGCACAAAACACTACATAGGACAAACAGGAAGACAGCTAACGATCCGCATCCATGAACACCAACTAGCCACGAAACGTCATGACCAACTATCCTTAGTAGCCACACACGCAGATGACAAGCAACATGAATTCGACTGGGACAACACTACTATTATAGGACAAGCCAAACAGAGAACAGCCAGGGAATTCCTAGAGACATGGCACTCATCCACAGATTCAATCAATAAGCACATCGACCTGGACCCAATATACCGGCCACTGCAGCGGACAGCTGGAACTGACAACCGGAAGCGGCAGATTCAAACCACTACAAATGCTGGAGGAAAGATCACAGAAGCGCTTCACAGGAGGCTCCCAAGCACTGAGCATGTCACGTAGACAGGGGACGAAACGTCTGCAACACAAATTCCCAGCTCAGCAAACAGAACCACAACAACGAGCACCCGAGCTACAAATCTTTTCACAAATTTTGTCTTCATTGCCATAATCCTCAATTGCTTACAGGTGTAAAAACAGGGATCTGAATGTCAGGCACTGGGGTCACGCAGTTTGTGTGTGTGTGTATGTGTACGTATACGCGCGTGTGTGTGTGTGTCTGTGTGTGTTCAAACACACTGGATTCACAGTGACCCATACTGAGTACAGACTCCGACTCCACATTCTCCGACCTTATTTATTAACCTATCATGGAGCTCTTTCTTGGAGACCTTTTCAAATTCAAGATAAACCACACATAGTGCATTTCATTGTCTATTCTCTCTGTTACCTTACGAAGAGGTTCAATAAAGATGGCCAAACATAATTTTCCTTTTTGAAATCCATGCTGACTATTCATTATTATATTCTCTGATATCTACATGCTCCTCTATTTTTTCCTTTAGCAGCATTTCTATTTTGTTTCCAACCACTGTTGTTAAGCTAACCAGTCTGTAATCCCTTGGGCATGGTCTTCTTAAATAGAGGAATAACACCATCTATCCACCAGTGCTTTGTCAGTACACCTGTTTTATATTGAATAATGGACATTGAGTAGTAATGTCCCTGTTCTCCCTTCCCTAGGTCATTTTAAAATACATGAATACAATCCATCCGGTGTCAGCGGTTTGTCCTCTTTAAGTATGTTTAGCTTTTGTTAATTTAATTGCACTTACCCTCATTACTCATCTTGTCATTCAATGTCATGTCTACCTTTTTAAATCTCCCTTATAAATATCAAAGCAAAAAAATTATCTTATGTTTCTGCCATGTCTCTGTGATTACCTATGGAATTATCCTGTCTATTCCTTAATGGTCCCATTCCCATCATAGCCTTTTTTTTATCGTTGTGCCTGTAAAATATTTTACTATTTTGTTTTATGTTCCTGATAATTCCAGTTCATAGATCCTTTTGCCTTCCTAATTGTGCTTTTTTCACTTCTCTGCATATTCTCTCTGAATATGCACTCCACTGCTATCTATGCACTTAATATATGTCTCTTACCTAATCTTCAAATGGTAAGCTAACTCTGGATCCTTTATTGTTCCAAGATTGAAAAGTGACTCTTGCCTTGTTGGGTTGAAAGGAATCCTGTAAGAACCTAATTCCCTTATCCTCTTTACCTACCTTCTCTCACCAATCAATATCAAGCTAGTTGAAATCACCCACGATTATTATTCTATATCTTTTACTCAATTCCTTGCTTCATTTACAAGTTTGCATATTTCTTCCACTACCTCCATTCCACTATTAGGTTGCCTGTAGACTACACCACTATACCTCTCATTGTGATTAACCCATTGTTCATCAAAAATTACATATAAACAATGATAACAAAAAGGAAGGGAATTACCCTCTTACAGAATTTCAATTTGAACGTACAATAAAATGTTTTCCAATGCATTAAAATAATAAGTCTGCTAGTAAGCGCATACCTTCATCAATTCTTTAAATTACTGTTAAAATGTTCTTACCATGAAGTGCATATACAAGTTTAAGAAGCAATTTGCCCTATATCTGAAGGATTGTAACCTTTTCCATGAAACTATTCATCAGTAATGCTGAGAGAAGTGATTCTCATTGTTCATAATGTTTTACTTGTATCAAAATTCTTTGAGATCAGATTTTGTCAAGGTAGTACTGTGCATCAAATACCCTGTCTGCACAGTTCAATAATGTCTGCACCTTTAGAGAGTCTACTTTCCAAAGATCAATACCAGGGGAGACATCCAAAAAAAAAATGCTCTCTACTATAACCATAATGAAGAATTTCATTATTGTGGGATCAGCTTGAAAGGATTTTAATTTTCTGGAGTCTTTTAATTGAGTATGTTTCTTAGCCCCTTCATCTGTACATTGTTCTTCCCAATTCAAGTTATCATCAACTTTGATACCTCAATACATGTAGTTAGTTATTATTTCAGTTTCCATAACATGAACTTCCTGGGAACAATATCATTAACTGGCTTTTTTCTCAAGTCTTAAGCTAGTTATTTTGCCTTGCTCAGTTTAAGAGAATTGTTATCATACCATTTTACAAACATCCCCAGTCCACTTCTATTGTTTGCTTCTTTACTCCTTAGGAGACCAACAAGTCCCATATCATCCGCATACTTCAGGATTGAAGTTCTCTGATTGGCAATCATTTCATTAAGATGGGCTATAAGTGGAATCATAGAGTCTCTACAGTGTGGAAAGAAGATATTCAGCCCATCAAGTCTGCACATCCACCCAGCCCCAGCCCTCTATTCTGCCCTTGTAACCCTGCATTAAACATGGTTAATCCAATAGGATGGAGGTGGGTACTGCAGATGCTGGAGATTAGAGTCAAGATGAGAGTGATGCTGGAAAAGCACAGCAAGCCAGGCAGCATCCAAGGAGTAGGAAAATTGACGTTTCAGGCAAAAGCTGTTCATCAGGAATCATTCTTGATGAAGGGCTTTTGCCCAAAATGTTGATTTTCCTGCTCCTCGGACGTTGGCTGACCTGCTGTGCTTTTCCAGCACCACTCTAATCTGGATGTTAATCCAATACTTAGTCTGCACATTCCTTAACACAATGGAGTAATGTAGCATGACAATCCATCTAACCTGAACATCTTTGGACTGAGGGAGACACTGGGAGGTCATGCAAACTCCACACAGACAGTCACACAAGCCTTCAATCGAACCCAGTGCCTGGCACTGTGAGGCAACAGTGCTAACCACTGAGCCACTGTAAATCCTAGAGACTTACATGTAGTGCAAAGTGTTGTGAAGTAAATCACTGAACCAAAATCAGAGTAAGATTGACAGTGAGGCTTTTCAAAACTCGCAATTAGCTTTAAATGTTGTGTGCTGTTCAAATTTGAAGAGTAAACAACAAGTTATCCTATTTTCTACATTTATATGTTTATATTTCTACAAGGTAACATGAGCATAGTTGTTTGCTTTATACATGTGGTGCTGGATCAATTGGATCAAGTTCAGAACAATGTTGTCTTCTGGTTTATGAGGTTAATAAGCTATCTTTAACTCATTAATATGTGAAATAAGGTGCTATAATAGATATTTTGGTACAATGCACTTACAACACTTGCTGACTATTAATGCAAGAGCGACTGGTCAACAATCATTTAGTTCAGCATTTCTTCGCAACTGGAATGAGAATTGCTGATCTCCAACAACAAGGAACATTACGTGTGTTGAATGATTTCTGAAAGACCAGAAAAAAAGGAACTACCATTCCTTAAGAATCTTTCTACTGACCTGCTCTGGGCCATAGGCTTCCTATGGACTTGCTCAATTGAATTACTATTCTTCCTCTCATTTATTGACAGTAACACATTCGTGTTCTAATTCATGGTGAAGCCTGCTGTCAAAGCACATGTTCTGCAAATTCATCATGATCAAACTGGCGAAAAAACCTGTGCAATCCATGCACAACCTCATTTGAAAAGGATTTGTCCTCACTGTCTGTGTAACCATCACTTTAGACTGCTATTTATTCCTTTACCTCATTGTCTTAGCTTAATTATACATTCCTATTTTCTGCTGCCCTGTTTTGTTTGCACTTAAGCTATTTAACATTTTTGTATATTCCTTTCTTCCATCCAACTGTAAGCTTTGTTAGCTTTGCTTACCCTTTCCACATTCAGGCAGGAGTCGCAACCTGATTCAGCTGGAACCAATCCCATTGGTAATGCTCCATCCTGTTCCAGAATTAGTGCCTGTGTCCCTTCTCCCCCAATCCCTGACCACCTCTATCCCTTTTTCCCACACCAGTCCTCCAGTAATACATCAATATTCTGTTGTTTGCTCCAGCCTCAATTTGCATGTGGCTTGGATACTCCAAATTCTGGATTAGTGGTGCTGGAAGAGCACAGCAGTTCAGGCAGCATCCGAGGAGCAGTAAAATCGACGGTTCGGGCAAAATCCCTTCATCTTTATTCCTGATGAAGAGCTTTTGCCCGAAATGTCAATTTTACTGCTCCTCGGATGCTGCCTGAACTGCTGTGCTCTTCCAGCACCACTAATCCAGAATCTGGTTTCCAGCATCTGCAGTCATTGTTTTTACCTTGGATACTCCAAAGATGACTATTCTCGAAATCCTGCGTTTTAAATTGGAGCTAAACTGTTGATCCTGTTTCAGCAGAACCCCAGTCTGTTAATTTCTATGTCATTTTTTTTCCAATATGGGCTATAACAATTGGATTTATCGCCCTTCCTTTCCAAGATTCCTCTCTAGTCACCATGAGATAACCTTTGACCTGACATTGGAATGTCAACAGACCTTTGAATCTCATTGACTTTGTTTGCATGAGATGCTATCTACTCACCTAATTCTAGAGGTGCCTGTTATGACAAGATTTCTAATCTGCTGTTGTCCCTGTCTCTAGGGATCAACCTTCTTGATCTGTGAGTTCAGAGGAAGGGTCACCAGACCTGAAGTGTTAACTCTGAAGTAGGTGAGCACTTTGGTGATAGCGATCACAATCCTGTTATGGTTACTTTAGTGATAGAAAGGGATAGGTGTATACCACTGGGCAAGAGTTACAGCTGGGGGAAAAGGCAATTACAATACAATTAGACAAGATTTAGGAAGCATAGGATGGGGAAGGAAACTGCAGGGGATGGGCACATTCGAAATGTGGAGCTTATTCAAGGAAAAGCTCCTGCGTGTCCTAGATAAGTATGTACCTGTCAGGCAGGGAGGAAGCGGTAGAGCGCAGGAGCCGTGGTTTATGAAGGAAGTGGAATCTGATGAAGGAAGAAGAATGCTTATGTTAGGATGAGGTGTGAAGGCTCAGTTAGGGCGCTTGAGGGTTACAAGGTAGCCACCTAGGATCCTCTGGAAAGCCAGGGAGGAGATTGCTGAGCCTTTGGCATTGATCTTTAAATCGTCATTGTCTGCAGGAATAGTGCCAGAAGACTGGAGGATAGCAAATGTGGTTCCCCTGTTCAAGAAGGGGAGTACAGACAACCCTGGTAATTATAGACCAGTAAGCCTTACTTCAGTTGTTGGTAAAGTGTTGGAAAAGGTTATAGAAAATAGGATTTATAATCACCTAGAAAAGAATAATTTGATTAGGGATAGTCAGCACGGTTTTGTGAAGGATAGATCATGCCTCACAAACCTTAGTGAGTTCTTTGAGAAGGTGACCAAACAGGTAGATGAGAGTAAACCAGTTGATGTGGTGTATATGGATTTCAACAAGGTGTTCAATAAGGTTCCCCACAGTAGGCTATTGTACAAAATGCGGAGGAATGGGATTGAGGGAGATATAGCAGTTTGAAGCAGTAAGTGGCTTATGGGTGGCTGATGGGAAATGTTCATCCTGGAGTCCAGTTACTAGTGATGTACCGCAAAGGTTGGTGTTGGGTCCACTGCTGTTCGTCATTTTTAAAAACGACCTGGATGAGGGTGTAGAAGGGTGGGTTAGTAAATTTGCAGATGACACTAAGGTCGGTGGAGTTGTGGACAGTGACGAAGGATGGTGTAGATTACAGAGAGACATAGATAAGCTGCAGAGCTGGGCTGAGAGGTGGCAAATGGAGTTTAATGCGGACAAGTGTGAAGTGATTCACTTTGGTCAGAGTAACTGGAATGCAAAGTACTAGGCTAATGGTAAGATTTTTGGTAGTGTAGATGAGCAGAGAGATCTCGGTGTCTAGATACACAGATCCTTGAAAGTTGCCACCCAGGTTGACAGGGTTGTTAAGAAGGCATACAGTGTTTTAGCTTTTATTAATAGAGGGATCGAGTTCTGGAACCATGAGGTTATGCTACAGTTGTACAAAACTCTGATGCGGCCGCACTTGGAGTATTGTGTTCAGTTCTGGTCACCGCATTATAAGAAGGATTAGATTAGATTACATTACAGTGTGGAAACAGGCCCTTCGGCCCAACAAGTCCACACCGGCCCGCCGAAGCGCAACCCACCCATACCCCTACATTTACCCCTTACCTAACACTACGGACAATTTAGCATGGCCAATTCACCTGACCTGCACATCTTTGGACTGTGGGAGGAAACCGGAGCACCCGGAGAAAACCCACGCAGACTGTGGAAGCTTTGGAAAGGGTGCAGAGGAGATTTACTCGGATGTTGGCTGGTGTGGAGGGAAAGTCTTATGAGGAAAGGCTGAGGGCCTTGAGGCTATTTTCGTTAGAGAGAAGAAGTTGAGAGGTAACTTAATAGAGACATATAAGATAATCAGAGGGTTAGATAGGGTGGACAGGGAGAGCCTTTTTCCAAGTATGGTGACGGTGAACACAAGGGGGCATAGCTTTAAATTGAGGGGTGATAGATATAGGACAGATGTCAGAGGTAGTTTCTTTACTCAGAGGGTAGTAAGGGTATGGAATGCTTTGCCTGCAATGGTAGTAGATTCGCCAACTTTAAGTACATTTAAGTCGTCATTGGACAACCATATGGACGTACATGGAATAGTGTAGGTTAGATGGGCTTCAGATTGGTATGACAGGTCAACGCAACATCGAGGGCTGAAGGGCCTGTACTGCGCTGTAACGTTCTATGTTCTCCACAGAAGCTGCAAGACCTGCTGAGCTTTTCCACCTATTTCTGTTGTTGTTTTTGACCTATGAGTTGCTTTGGCTGTCATCCTCACAACCTCTTTCCTTGTTTCAGAGGTAGTAAATACAGTTTAGCTGTTAGACAGAAGTCGTGTATAAAGGGATTCCCTCTCAACGTCTCCTCAATTCTCACTACCGGACTCCCTGTCAGTCTCTTTCTTGAATGTTAGGTTTCCTTGGGGTGCAGGTGACTATATTCTAAATAAAATTTTACAGCTCAGAAACTTCTCCCCTTTCCTGAACATTTTAATCAGCTTGAAGTTATCAATCTATGTGCTTTCCAAAAAAACCCTGAATTTTGAACTTCAGAAGTCTTTGAAGAATAATTTGATCAGGAAAAATACTTTTTATTGTTTTGGTTTAAACTTCAAAGCAAATTGGCTGCTATCAAGTCTGGTTGACAGAGAACACAGTTGGAGGGAGATAAATCTTTGTATTTTAATATAGTCTAAAAGGTTACCATATGTACCATTTTTAAAACTGAAAACTTAAATATCAATCAATACAAATTTATTAATTCATCTTTGCTATATATTTATCTATTCCCTGCACAAAACATATTCTAACCACAAGTTTTACTTACAAGGTGATTTTCATATTGATGATCCGTTAGTTTGTTCAATTCCATTAAATTACTAGTTGGCAATGTTTTACAATAAGCTTTGCGAACTAAGACCAATTCAAATATGCCATTTGGTCCAATTCACTGAAGAACCATGTAAAAAAGCCATTTCATAAAATCATAGAAGCAAAGAAGACAGAAGCAGGAGGAGGCCTTTTGACCCTTCGAGCCTGCTCCGCCATTCATCATGATCACGGCTGATCATACAACTGAATAACCTAATCCTGTTTTCTTCCCATAACCTTTGATCATATTCGCTCCAAGTGTGGTGTGTAGCTGCCTCTTGAATACATTCCATGTTTTGGCATCAACTACTTCCTGTGGTATTGCTCTTCCAGCACCACTGATCCAGATACTTCCTGTGGTAATGAATTCCACAAGCTCACCACTCTTTGGGTGAAGAAATGTCTCCTCAGCTCCGTCTAAATGGTCAACCCCAAATCATCAGACTGTAACCCCTAGTTCTGAATGTACCCATCATCGGGAACATCCTCCTGGTACCTTCCCTGTCTAGTCCTGTTAGAATTTTATAAGTTTTGAGATCCCCCTTCATTCGTCTGAACTCCAGCGAAAATAATCCTTACCTGGTCCATCTCTCCTCATACGTCAGTCCCACCATCCCCGGAATCAGCCTGGTAAACCTTCGCTTGAGAACAAGAGCATCCTTCCTCAGAAAGAATTGTGTAGATTTTGCTTGCCTTTCTGATCATTAATTAAACAATAGATCAAAGTAACTAATAAATGTAAGAATTTTTATTTTTTATTCTCAACCTGTTGAATTCTTTCAGTGATAGGGCCAACTTACATGTGAAAACAAATGTTGGCCAGATATTGGTGGTGATCAAATATGTTGGATTTGAGCATGGCTTAAAACGTGGAGGATCAAAATATCAGGAGATAAAAGTAGGTGACAGCAGCAAAAGTTTTCACCTGGCCTTGCCAATGTCCTTTGCCTATTAGCAGCTGTAACTACAACTCTTTAGGTTCAAAGTTGTGGAATTCCCTCCCAAAACTTGTTAATGTTTAAATCTCATAATGTCAACTGTAAAATGGTTTTCCTGATTGTAGCTGAACATCTCTTTAATTCATGTTGACAATGGCCACCTCTCAAGATATAACATCTCTGTAATGTGGTGAGAGCAAAACGTCGCACTGGGCAGTGTAACTGTGTAATTTGGCACTAATTTGGATGGTTTGGCGGGAGTTCTCACCAGCTGGCCCAAGCTATGCCTGAAAATCTGTGCAGGAGAGTACTAATTGGCAAATTGCCTTTTTGTAACTTTCTGTTCAGCAAAATCTATTATAGGCTTCAGCTGCATTTACACTAGATTTATCTGTGCATCTTTTTAGACAGTTTGCTTAACATAAGTGGTTGACAACTGCTTAAAATAGAGTATTAGCATGTATCTGAGCATTGCTGATCATAAATTACAAGTTAAAGGCTTTAGTTCGTGATTGTATCAAGTTCCATTGTACACTTTGTTAGTATCCAATTTACCATTGTTATGATAATGATAACTACATCAAATTTTGTTTGTTATCATGTGATTATTGTACTTTTCATGGATTAAAATATTTGTTAAAATGACAAAAATCAATATGAAATTATCACCTGACCGATTAAATTAAGTCTAAGAGACCAATATAGAATAAACCAACTATTTGTATTGGAACGATTAGACTCAACATCAAGAACTTTGCATCTCCTGTTCCAATTCACACTTGTATGATAGTGTCACTTTTGGACATCAAAGGTTCCCTGTAACATGTTCGGGTGGAAAGATAATGGGCCTACACTTGGAAATATGTTTCAGTCGCTGCCTTTGAGCAGAAGAAAAAGACAACCAGACCTGAAAGTTTCTCTTTGCCCCTGTTTCGCTCAACCTGTGAAGGCAGTGCCTATGAAAAGGGAAATTGGAAAATGACCATTCACTGAGAAATCAAAGATACCTGCAAACTTGCCACAGCTGAGAATCCAAGTCAACCATTAAACACTCTATCTCAAGTTAAAACTCTAATACCTTAAAGACTCTAAGGACTTTCACAATGTATAGCCTTTATTCTTCCTGTACATCCATTTTTAAAAAAAAAGTATTACAAAAATGTTTTGTGTGTTTAGTGTTGAGTCTTATTATTTTTAATTGGGGTTATCAGGTAACATACTATTTCTCTCTTTCAATCAGGAAAGCCTTGTAATTGTGCCCTTTGTTTTGATTTATGACATTTTAGTTGAAGTGCAATGGCTTTGTGCATAAAAAGAAATAAAAATGCTTGTTGCAGCCAAACATGATGGGTTAAAAGAGAGAAACCAAACCACTCTTGCTCAGCTGGTTGGTATCATCTTAGTATGGGAGTTAATATGTGTTTTTTGTTGTAATGTTACATGTCATGTTATTACATAAAATATATTCTACAGATATATAACCATTTTAGTACAGAGGTTACCAAATATTATGTGTTTCATTTCATCCCATGCTATTGAATCATACGTATTTATACATGTTAGCATTTGGTTAGCTACATTTCTCCTGTGCTTCATTGCTTGCCATTACATAATGCATTAATATTTCATGCTTTAACGCAAAGTTATTCATTTCCAATTATCATGAATGATAAGGGCAAAGTAAGTTATATTTGAACTGATGTACTATTTAACTACCAAATAATAAAATCTGCTTGGTCTTTAAAATGGATAAAGCAATAAGCAAAATGACCTGAGGGTAAGGTGCCCTGAAGTAAATTTAAAACAATCAATTTTCATTTCATAGTCCTTTGAAATAGGGAGAAAACTAGGTTTTACATATTCTTTTCATGTTAATTTTTAAATTGTCATTAAACAATCCTTCTTTAAAGGAGATTTTAATTATTTTGTTCTGGATTTTATTAGGAACAGTCAACGGGATTTATTTCATCAGAACTATCTGACAATGAAGATTTATATCCCAACATTCATTAGACACAGCACATATAAAAATCACAGCAGACTTGATCCATATGTTGCCATCTTTGATCTTGTTCAACTTGTTGCTTTCTGAGCTGTAAATTCATAACAAAACCTGTGAATATTCTGGTTGCAGGGGATAACAGCAGGGATGTTAGAAATCAGTCACCATGTTTTTAGATGTTACACTTTTAAAAGTTACACTAAATAAAAAAAAGAACAGTATATACTTTATTTTAAAATAATCTTCAAGCAATTCAAGTTACTTGGAAATTTGATTACTGAAACTCGAAGTACTAAAGCTTTTCTCATTTATAATAAAATACACAAGCGCACTTTCTCAAAACTGAAAGCAAAAAATAAACTTGCATACTATGACTGTATGCAAGGAAATAGGCAATTCAACTCAATGTGTTTCTTTCTCACACGTTTCTAGATTCCCCTCAAATCTAGTTGTTCAATTCCTCCATTTTGAAATAAGTTACACATTATAAGAATTCTTGCGTGTTCCTCCTGACACCCCTATTTAATTACAAGTGACCATTTTATATTTATTGCCTTTACTTCTGATTTTCTCCATGAGTAGAATAATTTTCATCAAGTCTATCTGAAAGAACTTGTTCATAATCTTAAAGAATGCAGTCAGGTCAATAAGCAGTCTTCTTCATTCAAGGTGAAAAGATTAGACTCCCTACAGTGAGGAAACAGGCCTTTCAGCCCAACAAGTCCACACCAACTCTCTGAAGAGTAACCCACCCAAACCCATTTCCCTCTGACTAATGCATCTAACACTATGTACAATTTAGCATGGCCAATTCACCTGACCTGACTGTGGGAGGAAACCCACACAGGCGCAGGGCAGATGTACAAACGTCACCCAGACCCCATTTCCCTCTGACTAATGCATCTAACACTATGTACAATTTAGCATGGCCAATTCACCTGACCTACACATCTTTGGACTGTGGGAGGAAACCCACACAGGCACAGGGCAGATGTACAAACGTCACCCAGACAGTCGCCCGAGGCGGGAATTGAACCTTGGTCCCTGGTACTGTGAGGCAGCAGTACGAACCACTGAGCCACCATCCTAACTGTAGCATCAATGATTAGAAGGATGCTGCCACCTATTAAGGAGAGGAGATAGTCTAGTGGTATTATCGCTAGACTGTTAGTCCAGAGAGCCAAGTAATGTTCTGGGGACCCTGGTTCAAATCTTACCATTGTAAATGGTGGAACTTGAGCTGGATTAAAAATCTGAAATTAAGAGTCGAATGATAATTATGAATTAGTTGTTGGAGGAAAGCTGATCTGGTTCACTAATGCCCTTTAGGGAAGGAAACTGCCATCTTCACTTGGTCTGGCCTACATGTGATTCAATACATTTGACTCTTAACTAGCCTCAGGGATGAGGAATACATGCTAGCCTAATCAGAAGCACCCTCATCCTATGAATGAAAAAAAACACAATTCTGAGTCGAATGATAATTATGAATTAGTTGTTGGAGGAAAGCCGATCTGGTTCACTAATGCCCTTTAGGGAAGGAAACTGCCATCTTCACTTGGTCTGGCCTACATGTGACTCAATACAGTTGACTCTTAACTAGCCTCAGGGATGAGGAATACATGCTAGCCTAATCAGAAGCACCCTCATCCTGTGAATGAAAAAAAACACAATTCTCTTTTGTCTGGCTGTGTCTCAAGCCCTAACTGGCTTGCAGTGAGAAATGATAAACCAATCTTGAAATGTAACAATTGTCTTAACAAATTTATTGCATAATTGCATTTGGTAACGTTACATTCATCAATTGGACATTGTTACAAAGGCTATGGCACCAGTGGATATAAGGTTCTGGATTAGTGGTGCTGGAAGAGCACAGCAGTTCAGGCAGCATCCAAGGAGCAGCGAAATCAATGTTTTGGGCAAAAGCCCTTCATCAGGAATAAAGGCTGTGAGCCTGAAGCGTGGAGAGATAAGTTGGAGGAGGGTGTCTGGTGGTGAGGGAGCGGTGGTGGAGGAGGCCCAGCACCTCCATATCCTTGGCAGAGTGGGAGGGGGAGTTGAAATGTTGGGCCACGGGGCGGTTTGGTTGATTGGTGCGGGTGTCTCGGAGATGTTCCCTAAAGCGCTCTGCTAGGAGGCGCCCAGTCTCCCCAATGTAGAGGAGACCGCATCGGGAGCAACGGTTACAATAAATGATATTAGTGAATGTGCAAGTAAAACTTTGATGGATGTGGAAGGCTCCTTTAGGGCCTTGGATAGAGGTGAGGGAGGAGGTGTGGGCACAGGTTTTACAGTTCCTGCGTTGGCAGGGGAAGATGCCAGCATGGGAGGGTGGATATAAGTTTGCTCTGCAGACATCCGAAGAAGTTTTGCTTATCCCCATCCAAGTCAGTATCACGTCATCAGGCTGGCTAGAGTTTAAGAAGTCTTTAACATTAACCCTTTCAGAATCATTAAATTATCCAACACTGGTTTACCTAATCTTTCCAGATAGGTATAACGTCTCAAGCAACGGCCATGTCTCAAAGTCTTAGGGCAGTGGTCCTCATTGATGTCCAAGGAGGTATTTCTCTATCAGGGTGTGGTTGTGATAAAATTAGAGACATTCTCAGATACCAGTTCAGGAGCTTGGACACAGTCAGCTATCTTGACAGTATTTCTATAGCTCGGGGAATGACCCAAGGCCAGCCCAGTTGGGAAGGGATACAGATTTCAGCCGGAGTCTGGTCACTCATCGTTTAGAATGACCCAGTTAAGATTCCTAAAGGGGTCGGCCATGCTCGGTCTGCAGGTCCATCCATGAAACGTCAAGTTTGGAGGGCATTATCAGGGGCTGGTGCTGTGGGAAAGAGGCTGGGGAGCTTGATGGTGAGGGGAGTAAGCAGAATGTAAGAATGCAGAGAGGATTGCACTATAGAGAGGGTTAACTCAATATGTGGAGGGGAGATGATAGTTCGGTGTAAGGTCATTTTTTGTCAATAATGGCAGATTTCTGGGTGATGGGTGTGTGTAAGTGTGTGTTTTTGGGGCAGGGAAACTACATCACCATTCGCTGAGGTATGTGATACAACTCCAGGTTCAGACAGACTTCATCCTCAGGTTTTAAAAAGGATGACTAATGAGATAGATGGTGCTTTGGTGTTGATTTTCTAAAATACGCTCAATTGTGAAAATGTTCAATCAAAGCTGATAGGAAGCAAACTGACTCTATTCAGGAGAAGCAGAAAACAAGAAAATATAAGCCACTGAGTTTGAGGTCTGTCTTAGGGATGGTGTTAGGATCGATTTTTAAAGAACTTATATCTGGGTACTTAGAAAATTGGCTGGCTGGGAGAAATCAGGAAATATGCATAAATGATTGGCAGAATGTGATGAATGGAGTCCCACAGGGGGACAATGCTAAGATTTCAACTTGTTGTAATTTATATCAGTGACTTCAATGTGGGAAGCAAAGGTGTGGTACCTAAATTTGCAGATGACACAGTGGTCTCCTCATCTCAGGTCTAAAGGGTGATCCCTTCACCCTGAGTCTGTGCCCTCAAGTCTTACTCTCTCTTACCAGTGGAAACATCTTCCCCAATCCCCTCTATCCTGCCATCTCAGTAGTCTGTAAGTTTCAATCAGATCCCCCTACTCTTGTGTTCTAGCCCTCTTGAAATGAATATGAACATTGCACTTCCTTCCTAATCGCCAAGTGAACCTGCACGTTAACTGTAACAGAATCCTGAACCAGGACTCCTAAGTCCCTTTGTGCTTCAGATTTCTGAAGTCTTTCCCCATTTAGAAAATAACTTACACCTATATTCTCTTTTCCAAAGTGCATAACCTAATTTTCCTACACTGTATTCCATCTTTTGCTCCTTTACCCACTCTGCTGACCTGTCCAAAACCTTCTGCAGCCTCTTCACATCCTCAACACTACCTGCTTCTCCATCCACCTTTGTGTCATCTGCAAATGTGGCAACAAAACTCTCAGTTCCTTGGGGCGGCATGATGGCTCACTGGTTAGTACTACTGCTTCAGAGTGCCAGAGACCTGGGCTCAATCCAGCTTCAGACAACTGTCTGTGTGGCGTTTGCACATTCTCCCAGTGTCTGTCTGGATTTCCTCTGGGTGCTCTGGTTTCCTCCCACAGTCCAAAGATGAGCAGATGAGGTGGATTGGCAATGCTAAATTGCCCATAGTGTCCAGGGATATGTAGGTTAGGTGCATTAACCATAGGAAATGCAGGGCTACAGGGATAGGGTAGGGGAATGGGTCTGGATGGGATGCTCTTTGGAGAGTTAGTGTGGGTTTGTTGGGATGAATGGCCTGTTTACACTGTAGGGTTTCTACGATTCACAGCAGAATGCACTCGTCACCAGCTGCTCTCCTGAAAAAGACCTTTTTACCCTCACTCTCTGCCTTTTGCCAGTCAGGCAATCCTCTCTCCCTTCCAGTACTGTGTCACTAACACCATGGGCTCTTATCTCATTTAACAGCTTCCTGTATAGCACCTTGTCAAAGGCCTCCTGGGAAAATGAAATAGATCATACCTGCTGGCTCAGCTTTGTCTATGGTGCTCATGATCTCGAGGAAGCCTTTGAACAGATTTGTTAGCATGAATTCCCTTGACAAAGCTGTGCTGACAAAGCACTTGCCAAAAACTCATCCTTAATAATGAAATCTAAAATCCAACAATGATGAATGTCAGGCAAATTGTCTTATAATTTCTGGTCTGCTGTCTTCCCCTCTTAACTAGGGGTTTTCCATTAGCCATTTTAGAATATAGAACAGCACAGCACAGTCCAGGCCCTTTGGCCCTCAATGTTGTGCCGACCTTTTATCCTACTCTAAGATCAAACTAACCTATATACTCTTCATTGCACAATCTTCCATGTGCCTATCCAAGAGTTGCTTAAACATCCCTAATGTATCTGACTCTGCCCCCACTGCTGGCAGTGCATTCCACGCACGCACCACTCTCTGAGTAAAAAAACCTACCTCGAACATCTTCCCTAAACTTTCCTCCAATTACCTTAAAATTATTACTGCTCTTATAGACAATTCTGCCCTGGGAAAAGTATCTGTCTATCCACTCTATCTATGCCTCTCATCATCTTGTACGTCTCTATCAAGTCACCTCTCATCCTTCTTCGCTCCAATGAAAAAAGCCTTAGCTCCCCCAAACTTTCTCAGAAGACACACCCTCCAGTCCAGGCAGCATCCTGGTAAATGTTCTCTGCACCAGCTTGAAAGCTTCCACACCTTTCCTACAACGAAGCAACCAAAACTGAACACAGATTTTCAAGTGTGGTTCAGCCACAACTCTGTAAAGCTCCAGCATAACCTCGTGACTCTTAAACTCAATCCCCTTGCTAATGAAAGACAACACACCATACATCTTCTTAACAATCCTATTAACCTGGGTGGGAACTTTGAGGGATCTATAGACATGGATCCCAAGATTCCTCTGTTCATCCACACTGCCAAATTTCCTGCCTTTAATCCTGTATTCTGCATTCAAATTCGACTTTCTAAAGTGAATGACTTCACGCTTTTCCAGTTTGAACTCCATCTGCCACTTATCAGCCTAGCTCTGCATCCTGTTAATGTCCTGTTGCAACCTACAACAGCCATCCATAGTATCCACAACTCCATCAACCTTCCTGTCATTAGAAAACTTACTAGCCCACCCTTCCACTTCCTCATCCAAGTCATTTATAAAAATCGCGAAGAGCAGAGATTCAAGAACAGATCCCAGCGGAACACCACTGGTCACCGAGCTCCAGGCTGAATACCTTCCATCTACTGCCACCCTCTGTCTTCTATGGGCCAGCCAATTCTGTATCCAGATATACAGGTTTCCCATGCTTCCTTACTTTCTGAATGAGCCTACCATGGGGAACCTTATCAAATGCCTTGCTAAAATCCATGTACACCACATCCAGTGCTCTGTCTTTGTCAATGTGTTTTGTCACATCCTCAAAGAATTCAATAAGATTTTTGAGGCATGACCTGCCCCTCACAAAGCCATGCTGACTATCTCTAATCAAACTATAGTTTTCCAAGTAATCATAAATCCTGTCTCTCAGAATCCTCTCCAATACTTTGCCCACAACTGACATAAGGCTGACTGGTCTGTATGTTCCAGGTTTGCCCCTATTCCCTTTCTTGAACAATTTGTCGCACTCCAATCATCTGGTACTACTCCAGTAGATAGTGAAGATACAAAGATCATTGTAAAAGGCACAGAAATCTCCTTCCTTGCCTCCGGTAGTAACCTAGGGTAGGTCCCGTCTGGCTGAGGGGATTTATCTATCACTATGTTTTTCAAAATTTTCAGAACATCCTCCTTCCTAACATCAACCTATTCTCGCATATCAGTCTGTTTCACGCTGTCCTCAGAAACATCAAGATCCCTCCCAGTGGTGAATACTGAAGCAAATTATACATTCATGACCACCCCTGCTTCCTCTGACTCCAGGTGCAAGATCCCTCCACTATCCCTGACTGACTCTACCCTCACTCTGGCCATCCTCTTGTTCCTCATATAAGTGTGGGAACAAGAGGAGCATTTTGAAGTCCTCTGGGACTCTCTGACTCCAGTGACTCCTGGAGGATTACCAGCAATGCCTTGACAATCTCTTTAGCTATTTTCTTCAGAACTCTGCAGTGTAATCCATCTAGTCTGGATGATTTATCCGCCTTCAAACTTTTCAGCTTCCCCCACACCTTCTTCATAGTGATGGCCAATCAGCTCTGCCCCTTGACTCTCTTGAAGTTCTAGTATGTTACGGGTATAGTCAATCATAAAGACTGATACAAAGTACTTATTCAGTTCCTCCACCATTTCATTGTTCCCCATTACAACTTCATCAGCCTAATTTTCTACTGTCCACTCTTGTGTCTCTCTTAGCTTTTATAAATCTAAAAAAAACTCTTGCAACCTTCTTTTATTTTACTAGTTAGCTTATCAAGGTCACAAAGATTTTTGACTAGTGAAAGTGGGGGAGGGGTCTGGAGAGGTTATTAAAGATTCCAGAACAAATATTCAGACAGAGAATATGGAAAGGCTTAAGAATCTAACTACAAGCACAGTAGATAAGGAGACAACTGGGAAGGGTGGGGGGTGCAGTCAACGCAGGACTTTCATATTCCCCTCTTATTGCTTTTTTAGTTATCCAATCCTCTGGTTCCTCACTAATCTTCAGTACATTGTATGCTTTGTCTTTTTCATTTATGTTGTCCCTGACTTCTGTTGCCAGCCATGGTTGCCATGTCCTCCCCTTAATTAAAGAGTGTAGTGCTGGAAAAGCACAGCAGGTCAGGCAACATCCAAGGAGCAGGAGAATCGATGTTTTAGGTATAAGTCCTTTATCAGCACCACACTCATGACTCTGATCTCCAGCACCTGCAGTCTTCACTGTCTCCTCACCTCATTAGTTTCCTCTTCCTTACTGCTGTGTGTCCCAAATTACTCCCAGAAACTCTTGCCGTGCTGCTCCTCCATCTTCCCTGCTAGGCTTCCTTTCCAATCAACTCTGACCAACTCTTCCGTCATGTCTTTGTAGTTCCTTTTACTCAAATGGTAATACTATTACATCTGATTCCAACTTCTCCCTCTCAAACTGCAAAGTGAATTCTATCATATTATGGTTACTGCCCCCGAGGGATTCCTTCACCTTAATCTCCCTAATCAAGTCTGTCTCATTACACATTACTGAATCTAGAATTGCTTGTTCCCTAGTGGGCTGTACTCCAAAAAAAATCTCGTAGACATTTGCACAAATTCCTTTCCATGGAATCTGCTACCCAGCTGAATTTCCCAGTCCATTTGTATATTGAAGTCGCCCATGATTATTGCAATGGCGCCTTTCTTACTTGCCTTTCCAATTTCCTGATTTATTTTCTGCCTCACCTTCTGAGGCCTGTACACAACTCCCATCAGGGTTTTTCTTCCATTTTGGCTCCTTACCACAACCACACAGGTTCTACACTTTGTAAGTTTATATCACTTCTTGCTATCCATTTAATTTCATTTCTTACTAACAAGTTGAGCCTGCTCCCTAAGCCCATCAGCCTGCCTTTTCGATAGGCTGCATATTTTTGGATATTTAGTTACTAGCCCTAATCACCTTGCAGCCATGTCTCTGTGATACATACAAATGATACCCATTAATTTTAATCTGTGCTTATTTACCTTATTTTGTATGATGCATGCATTTAAGAACAACACCCTCAGTCCTGCGTTGACTGCCCCCACCCTTCCCAGTTGTCTCCTTATCTACTGTGCTTGTAGTTAAATTCTTAAGCCTTTCCATATTCTCTGTCTGAATATTTGTTCTGGAAACTTCAATAACCTCTCCAGACCCCTCCCCCACTTTCACTAGTCAAAACTCTTTGTGAACTTGATTTACCTGGAGTTGCACCACCAGTTCATTGAAGTTATTCTGAAAGGAGTAAGTAAAGAGAGTTAAAGAGTAAAAGTGGAGAGTTAAGATGATACTGATACAAAAAATGATACAAAAAATCACTGCAAATGATACAAAAAATGTCGGTGAAGGCTACAAATCAGGAATAGGGTGGAGAGGAGGAATTTGGTAAAATTACAAACACTTGGGAATTTGGAAAAATTATAATCACTGAGCAAACTGATGGAACTACGAGATGACTAGTGGTTGAGTCCTAGTAGATGTTATCCTATAGTCTCTTCAGAGGTGGCTAATGTTCTGCTCCTGAATTGTGTGTGTATATCTATAGTGAACAGGCTGCCGGAAACCAGGGGATGAGTTACTTGCCAGTGAATACCTAGCCTCTGATCTGCTCTCACAGTCACAGCATTTATGTAACTGATTCAGTTAACATTCTGGTCAGTGGCAATGCAAGAATATGTTGACGTGGTGGAATGGAGGCGGTGGGAATAGATTCACCAATGGCCTTGTGGTTAAAAATCAATGGAAGGTGACCAGAATCTCTTTTAAATGAAATACGATCGTTGCCTGGCACTTGAATGGTATAAATATTATTTGTCAATTATCAATCCTGACCTGAATATTGTTCAGGTCTTGTTGCAAGCAGACATGTATTGAATCATTACCTGTCATATTGCAAATGATGCTGAACATTGTGTGACAGTCAGGAAACTTATGACCTTACCTTGTGGAAACAATCATTGATGAAGCAGCTGAATTGTGAACAAATTGGCTGCCTAGTTTGTTACATTGTAATAGTGACTACACTTCAATAGTACTTCTTGAGTTCAGCGGACTTTGATATGTCCCGTGGTCTTTCATGGAAAATGCAAGTCTTTCTTTCTTTAATTTTCATGTAAGACTTGAATTGAATTGAATTTATTGTCACATGTACTGAGGCACAGTGAAAAGCTTTGTCTTCCAAGCAATACAGGCAGATCACAGAGTTAAGTAGCATTGATTGTAAATAGTAGGTAAACAGCAGCAATAACAAAAACACAGGTACAGGCGAATGTTAAGTGTTTGTGAGTCCATTCAGTATTCTAACAACAGTAAGGTAGAAACTGTTACAAAACCGGCTGGTGCGTGTGTTCAGGCTTCTGTACCTTCTCCCCAATGGTAGAGGTTGTAGAAGAACATTGCCAGGGTGGGATGGATCTTTGAGAATGCTGGCAGCCTTTCCTTGACAGAGGGCCTGGTAGATAGATTCTATAGATGGGAAGTTGGCCTTTGTGGTTGTCCGGGCTGAGTTCACCACTCTCTGTAGCTGTCTCTGATCTTGAATTGTACAGTTGCCATACCAGGTAGTGATACATCCAGACAGAATGCTCTCAATAGTGCACCTATAAACGTTGGCGATGGTATTCGCTGTCATGCCAAATTTCTTCAGCTACCTGAGGAAGAAGAGACATTATTGGGCCTTTGTAACCAGTGCATCCACATGATGAGTCCAAGGAAACTTGTTGTGGATGACCACTCCCAGGAGCTAGACACTCTCCACTCGTTCCACCTCTGTGCTGTTACTGTGTAGGGGGCATGAGTAACATCCCGCTAAAAATCAATGATGAGTTCCTTGATCTTGCCAGCACTGAGAGCTAGATTGTTCTCAGTGGCACCATTTTTCCAGGTCTTCCACCTCCCATCTGTAGTCTGCTTCGTCGCCATCTGAGATTCGACCGACTATGATGGTGTCATCAGCGAACTTGTAAATGACATTAGTCTGGTATTTGGTGATGCAGTCATGGGTATACAGTGAGTACAGTAGGAGGCTGAGTACGCACTCCTGGGGGGGGCTCTAGTGTTGAGTGTTAGTGAGGATGAAATATTGTCCCCAGTCTTCACTGATTGAGGCCTGTGAGTCAGAAAACTGAGGATCCAGTTGCAGAGAGTGGGGCTTAGTCCGAGATCACTAAGTTTAGCAATCAGTGCCAAAGGGATAATAGTGTTGAAGGCTGATCTGTAGTCAATGAGTAGGATTGTTACGTAGCTGTTCTTGGTGTCAAGATGTTCTAGGGAGGAGTGAAGGGCAAGTGATATGGCATCTGACGTGGATCTGATGGTCCGATAGGCAAATTGGAGTGGGTCAAAAGTATTGGGGAGGCTGGAGTTGATTAATGCCATGACCAGCCTGTCAAAGCACTTCATGACCACCGAAGTTAGGGCACTGGGCGGTAGTCATTGAGACAATCTGCATGAGTCTTCTTGGGCACAGGGATGATATTGGCCCTCTTGACACAGGCAGGGACAGTGGCCTGCTGCAGGGAGAGGTTGAAGATGTCCGAGAAGACCTCTGCCAGTTGATCTGCATTTGCTCTGAGTGCACGGCCTGGTACTCCATCTGGTCCCATCGCTTTCCTTGGATTCACATGAAGGAAAACTGATCTGACCTCTGATGCAGTGACTGTTAGGATAGGTTTGTCAGGACTTGTCGAAATAGCTATTACCTCTCTGCCGAAATTCTGCTCAAAGTGAGCAGAAGGCGTTGAGACGATCTAGGAGGGATATGTCATTGTCTGCTATCTTTCACTAAGTCTTTTTAGAACCTGTGATGTCATTCAGTCTTTTCCATAGTCACCGGGTGTCTGTCTTCAAGCCATACATGAAAGTTGCTATGAAGGTTAAAAGGTTAGAAAGTCCTAATATAGCAATGAAGTTATCAAACAGCTAATCGTTCCCTATTTGACCGAGATCTGGATACATGGGAAATGTTGGTTGAAGGGCAACAAGGAGAAAGTGAGGACTGCAGATGCTGGAGATCAGAGCTGAACATGTGTTGCTGGAACAGCGCAGCAGGTCAGGCAGCATCCAAGGAGCAGGAGAATCGACGTTTCGGGCATAAGCCCTTCTTCAGGAAACATTCCTGAAGATTCCTGAAGAAGGGCTTATGCCCGAAACGTCGATTCTCCTGTTCCTTGGATGCTGCCTGACCTGCTGCGCTTTTCCAGCAACATATTTTCAGCTCTGAAGGGCAACAAGCCAGACTTGGAACATTAACGTGTCAAAATTGATTAAAATTCAATAGATTTGCCTTTGGAGGATCAGGAATTTGTTACTTAGAACTTGCTGTTAAACATGATTGATCATAGCTCAGTATATGCTATTATATACTGTTTAATAAAGGAGCAGAGCAGACTAGATGGCCCAAATGGCCTTTTCTCTTGCTCCTTTTCTTCGTTCTTTTATGACTCGTTGACATGGACTTCAATTACATCTGGGTCTTAATGGTGAGTGGTTCACAGCAGGTCCCTTTCCACAATTTCCCTTTGCATTTTAATGGTATATTCAAATGATTTTGTCAAAAAAATTCAATCGCTATATAATTTGAAATATGATACTTTATATCCTGAACCATATTCTAGAGCAAATTAAGTGAGCAAGTGATTTCTGAATAAAAAAGGTCAAGAGGCACTGTTTACTTGCCTGTAAAGTAGACAGCCAAAACTTCTAAGTAATTTCCTTTGCATAAAACTCCACTGCCTAGAAATATTCCTTACATGTGGTTCTATGTAAGGAATCAATGTTTGCAGTCTTATATATGTAGGTGTGGTGCTGAAAGAGTTAAACGCATGTCAAAGTATTTAATTTTGCGGGCAGGAGCAGGATTTTACAGTCATACTGCCTTCCCCAGTTGTTGAAAGGTCTGTTTACATTAGCAAGTGGAATCACTCCAGAGCATAAAAATGGGATTAATTAACTTCACAGAGGCCTCTGGCACTATTTAACCTTCTGAGGTCTAGTAGCTTTAACTGCCTCAAATCCCGTTGTTGGACCTAACATGGTTTGCACATTGGTTTAAAAAAAATTTTACTAATGCAATTTTCATTGTACTCCTGAAATAACAATACAATAATGTACTATTTTCATCAAAAGAAAAGCAAATTTAATTTCAAGATATTGTCTTGAAATTAGTATTTGTTTATAAAGTGATTTTTTTGTTCTCAATTCTTCATCAATATTCCAGAAATGGATAAATGTTTTAAACTCAGTATAATACATACCTGATGCATCCAGTGTAATTATATTTTTCAAACAATCTGATTTTGGATGAAACACCCCCAGGTTGTTTTTATATAACAAATAATTTCAATTCAGGATGGGCATACTGAGGGAATGCAAGTCTGTATTCACGCAATGGTGATGATTCCTCTTGTGATCTCAAGTGGGATTTTGACTTTATTTGGGATGTTTAATACTAAATGGCTTTTTTTATTGGAAAGAAATCTATATTGTATTTTGGCCATTGCACAGAAGATGATTTTGAGCAATGAGCTGTTAAAAGAAACATCTGGTACTGTACACAGAATGTTAAATGGCAAGATGATAGAAAACTCTACACTTCAAGCCATGAAAGGATTCCCAGTTTCCCATTTCATTTACTAGTGCTTGGAACTTCAAATTGAATTTTAAATTTTGTGAACAAAACAACACTAAATATACATAAATGTGAGATATTATGCTTGCACACACAAGGTATAATTTGAGAAATTTCAAAGTACAGAGACTTTGTAGTCAACAACAAATAATTAGATAATTATCAAAGGATTAACTTTAAAGTCATTTTGTCAATAAGTAAATTAATGAAAGAAGATATGACCATGCCTATCCAAAATGATGTTCCAATTTCCTGGCCATTCTGCACACAAAAGCTACTAACACGAGGGTTTCTTCCTGGAACAGTTGCAGCTGAATCAATCCTCTTTGCTTGAGATGGAAGTGCAGATTCCAACATTTCTGTCCAGGAATACTCCATGAATGGTACAGATGATTGCTCACCATCCTCAGTTTACACATTTTTGTTGAGAAATTTTGTTGAAGGAAAGAGAGAGAGAGAGAGAGCAATAGGCTGTTGTTCTTCAGACCAGCCACAAACTGACACCTATGACTTCTCTCTGAAAGTTCAAGGGCAAGTACAGGAGGACATGCTGGGAGCAGCACCAGCAATACCTAAAAATAAGGGGTCAACATGGTGAAGCTACCAAACAGGATTACTTGCATACCAAACAGTGTAAGCAGCAAGTGATAGCAGAACTAAATGATTTCACAATCAACGGATCAGAGCTAAGCTCAGCAGTACTGCCACATCCAGTTGTGAATGGTGGTGGACAATTAAACAACTCACTGGAAGAGGAAGCTCCACAAATGTTCCCATCCTCAAAGATGGGGGAGCTCAGGACATCAGTGCTGGTGGACTGGAGGGCTTGAGCGAAAACAAGAGGCTGACACTCTGGGACTCTTTTTCATTAGACTGGAGGAGGTTAAGGGGTGACCTTACAGAGATTTATAAGGGCATAGATAAACTGAATAGCCAATGTCTTCTCCCTGGGGTAGGGGAGTTCAAAACGAGAGGGTGAGAGAGAAAGATTTAAAAGGGACCTGAGGGACAACCTTTTCACACAGAGGATGGTCAAATGTGGAATGAACTGCCAGAAGAAGTGGTCGATGCAGTACAGTTACAACATTCAAAACACATTTGAACAGGTACATCAATAGAAGGGTTTAGACAGATATGTGTCAAATGCATATAAATGGGACTAGTTTCGTTTGGAAAACTTGGTCGGCTTAGATGAGTTGAACTGAAGGATCTGTTTCCCTGCTGCTCAATATATGACTCTATGACTTATTTGTTACAATTTTCAGCCAGATGTGCTGAGTAGATGATCCCTCTCTGTCTCCACCAGAGTTCCCCAACATCCCATATGCCAGTCTTCAGCCAATTTGATATCAATAAGTAGTTAGAGGCACTGAACACTGCAAAGGCTATGGGCCCTGACAACATTCCAGTAACAGCAATGAACACGTATGGTCTAAGGCTTGCCAGACTCCTAGCCCCACATACGTTCGAGACACCACCCACGCCCTCCACCTCCTCCAAGACTTCCGTTTCCCCGGCCCCCAACACCTCAAGTTCACCATGGATATCCAATCCCTCTACATCTCCATCCGCCATGACCAGGGCCTCCAAGCCCTCCGTTTTTTCCTCTCCAGAGGTCCCCAACACTACCCTTCCACCGACACTCTCATTCGTTTGGCCGAACTGGTCCTCACCCTTAACAATTTCTCCTTTGAATCCTCCCACTTCCTCCAGACCAAAGGGGTAGCCATGGGCACACGTATGGGCCCCAGCAATGCCTGTCTCTTTGTTGGCTACGTAGAACAGTCCA
>NC_057710.1:62719227-62738012 GCF_004010195.1 Chiloscyllium plagiosum | reverse complement strand
CTCTTCAACTCAATCCCCCTGTTAATGAAAGCCAAAACACCATATGCTTTCTTAACAACCCTGTCCACTTGGGTGGCCATTTTAAGGGATCTATGTACCTGCACACCAAGATCCCTCTGTTCCTCCACACTGCCAAGAATCCTATCCTTAATCCTGTACTCAGCTTTCAAATTCGACCTTCCAAAACGCATCACCTCGCATTTATCTAGGTTGAATTCCAACTGCCACCTCTCAGTCCATCTCTGCATCCTGTCAATGTCCTGCTGCAGCCTACAACAGCCCTCTATACTGTCAACGACACCTCCAGCCTTTGTGTCGTCTGCAAACTTGCTGACCCATCCTTCAATCCCCTCATCCAAGTCAGTAATAAAAATTACAAACCGCAGAGGCGCAAGGACAGAGCCCTGTGGAACACACCACTCACCACTGACTTCCAGGCAGAATATTTTCCTTCTACTACCATTCGCTGTCTTCTGTTGGCCAGCCAATTCTGTATCCAGACAGCTAAGTTCCCCTGTATCCCATTCCTCCTGACCTTCTGAATGAGCCTACCATGGGGAACCTTATCAAATGCCTTGCTGAAGTCCACATACACCACATCCACAGCTCGACCCTCATCAACGTTTCTAGTCACATCCTCAAAGAACTCGATAAGGTTTGTGAGGCATGACCTGCCCCTCACAAAGTCGTGTTGACTGCATTTAATCAAGCCATGCTCTTCCGGATGGTCATAAATCTTATCCCTCAGACTCCTTTCTAACACCTTGCAGATGACAGACGTGAGACTTACTGGTCTGTAATTGTCGGGGATTTCCCTATTTCCTTCCCTGAAGAGAGGAATTACATTTGCCTCTCTCCAGTCCTCAGGTACAACTCCAGTGGAGAGTGAGGATGCAAGGTCTTCGCAAGTGGCTAAGCAATTGCATTTCTCGTTTCCCAAAGCAGCCGAGGACAAATCTGGTCTGGGCCTGGCAACTTGTCAATCTTAATGTTTGACAAAATTTTCAGCAATATACTCTTCAGCATCAATATACTCTTCAGCATCAGTATTTTGTGAAGTTGTCATCAATGGTACTATCAAGCAGCACTTGCTTAGTAATCATCTATTCACTGCTGCTCAGTTTGAGTTCCTCAAAAATCAATAAGCTCCTGACCTCATTGCAGCCTTGGTTCAAACCTGGACAAAAGAGCTTAAGACCAGCTGCGGGAGGAGAGTTACTGCCCTTGACATCAAGGCCACATTTGACTGAGTGGTGGCATAATGGACCTCGAGCAAAACTGGAATCAATGGGAATCAGGGAACAGACTCTCCACTGGCTGGAGTCATACCTGGCACATAGGAAGGTGGTTGTGGTTATTGGACGTCCTGAGCTCCAGGACAGCTCTGCAGGGAAAAACAAATTGACCAGAAGTGAGGATATTTGCTGGTGATTGCACAATTCCTGACTCCTCAGATACTGAAGCATTAGTTTAAATTGAAGGGATTGGGGATGGGGTACTAAAACAGATAGAGAGCTGGTTAAAGAGGAAACTAATAATAGGAATAATTGGGTAATTTTCTGAGTGGCAGCCAGTGACTAGTGGGGTACTGCAGGGATCAATGATTGGATCCCAGTTATTCACAATATATATTAACAATTTAGATGAGGTATCTCCAAGTTTGCAGATGACCAAAGGGAGGGCAAAATATAAGGAAAATGCAGTGATGCTTCAGTGTAGTTTGGACAAGTTGAGTGAGTAAGCACTTACATAGCAGGTGGAGTATAATGTGAATAAATGGGAAGCAAATAGCAGGAAAAGGACTGAAAAAGATTTCAAAACCAACACACAAACTGGCAACACTGTTGAGAGTAAAAGCACAGAATCCAGGAAACTCAGATATTAAGAAGAAAAGTTCCAAGTACCCACCAAGGTTAGTCATACATAGTAGACCATAATGATGACAGCTCCAGTAGAAACCCTACCATTACCACAATCATTGATGAAGCTGAAGAATGACAAAAAGGCCTGATTTGGGAGCTCTGGAAGCAGCAGCTTCAGGCTTACAAATGAAGAACTAGTGCCGTCACAGGGAGGCAGTGGATAGTGACAATGTCACTGGCCTAATAATCCCCAGGTTAATGCTGTGGGACATCAGTTCACATCCCACAATGGCAGATGGTGAAATTTGAATTTGATGGTAACCATGTAATCATTGTTGGTTGTTGTGAAGACAAATCTACTCCTGAATGTCCTTCAGGGAAGGAAAACTTGTGTCCTTACCTCGTCTCACCTAAATGTGACTCCAGACAATTAGAGATGGGTGATAAGGGTTGGCTCAACCAGTGGCATCTACATCCTGTGATTTTTAAAAGTTTATGTGTTCTTAAATGCTACAGGCACAAACACTGATGATGTTCTCGTAAGGCAATGTTTGGCACTGTGGGCTATTGATTCATGTATTTGACATGTAGATTAACCCCAAAAGAAATTTGATAGAAAACATAGGAGATTTAATGAGTGATTTCAGCATTTGAGAGAACCAATTGAAGCCTTTCTAAAAGATTTATATCATCTTATAAGATGTGGACTTGGAGCCTTGAAAGATGAATTAATTCAAAACCATATTGTGGTCAGGCTAAGGTAGGTTTCAGTCCAAGGAGCATTTTGTATGGGTACACTGAATCCAATTTACTATATGGTAGAAATCAGGGGTGAAAACCAATCAATATTGCAGGAAAACATCACATCTGATAAAGTCTAATGAGTGGGAACCAAGTTCATATTATCGCTCTCCTGAAAGCTTGCCTTAACATCTGAAGAGTGAGAATCAACATCATTGATTATATTAGTTATATCATAGAAGATGTGGTTCCAAACAGAATCATGAGGACAATGAACATCCAACAGGAGTTTTATGTTTTTCAAGTGACATTTGGCAGTACAGAACTTGAGTATTGCTGAGAAAAGTCACATTTTGTGGAAAGTTTTAACCTTGCACTCATCATAAGAATACCAACTTATATTGTACCAGAGGAAAGTTGGTTGATTGGCAAGTGGACTCTGGTAGAGGTGATGCCACAGTGAGTGTACTAGTTAATGATGATTGACAAATAACTGCCAGCTTTTGTTTCAATTTTGAACAGGCCATTTAACTCTATTTGGTGAAAACATTGCCCTGAGAAATGAACCAGCATTTGGCTGTCATTTATTCTGTTGAGTTGAAACAGGCTCTACATAAACATTTTCATTGTGTCTGCAAAGAAAATGCACTTTCCAGTACATACTGTACGACACACTGAAAGCTCAACTAACAGTCCTAAACTGATTGTCAGCATAATTTTTTGCACACTCAGGATTATCCAGTAATTATTATTATTTTTATAACTGCTATTAGGTTTATTGTATGCATTGGAACTACATCATTGCTTTTTTGGTGGTGCTGGTTAAACTCCTGGAATTCCTTCCCTAACATGGACTGCAGTGGACTTTCACTCAAGAAAGCACCCTACAGTCACCATCTCAAGAGTTGGTAATAGGTGCCAGCCAAACCAGCAATACCCATATCCCATGATCAAATAATTAAACTAAAACATGAGGTGTATATTAATTTACCACCAACAAAATTTGCTATGCACTAACATAAGGCACATGAGGCCCTCTGAGGGCAGCACGGTGGCACAGTGGTTAGCACTGCTGCCTCACAGTGCCAGAGACCCGAGTTCAATTCCCGCCTCAGGTGACTGACTGTGTGGAGTTTGCACATTCTCCCCGTGTCTGCGTGGGTTTCCTCCGGGTGCTCCGGTTTCCTCCCACAGTCCAAAAATGTGCAGGTTAGGTGAATTGGCCAAGTTAAATTGCCCGTAGTGTTAGGTGAAGGGGTAAATGTAGGGGAATGGGTCTGGGTAGGTTGCGCTTCGGCGGGTCGGTGTGGACTTGTTGGGCCGAAGGGCCTGTTTCCACACTGTAAGTAATCTAATCTAATCTAAAATGTACTTCAGGTTTGCACCATTCCTGCAGCAGCACCACCACCTGATACTTCCCATTTTATTATTTTTGATCAGTTATTTCTTGTTCTCCATTGCACAGTAATTTAATTTCAGATAGAGTCATAGAGTCATAGAGATGTACAGCACGGAAACAGACCCTTCAGTCCAACTTGTCCATGCCGTCCAGATATCCCAACCCAATCGAGTCCGACCTGCCAGCACCCAGCCCATATCCCTCCAGCTCTTCCTATTCATATACCTATCCAGATGCCTTTTAAATGTTGCAGTTGTACCAGCCTCCATCAATTCCTCTGGCAGCTCATTCCATATACGTACCACCCTCTGTGTGAAAAAGCTGCCCCTTAGGTTTCTTTATATCTTTCCCCTCTCACCCTCTCCCATGCCCTCTAGTTCTGGACTCCCTGACCCCAGGGAAAAGATTTTGTCTATTTATCCTATCCATGCCCCTCATAATTTTATAAAGTTCTATAAGGTCACCCCTCAGCCTCCGACACCCCAGGGAAAACAGCCCTCGCCTATTCAACCTCTCCCTATAGCTCAAATCCTCCAAACCTGGCAACATCTTGTAAGTCTTTTCTGAACCCTTTCAAGTTTCAAAACATCTTTCCTATAGGAAGGAGACCAGAATTGCACACAATATTCCAAAAGTGGCCTAACCAATATCCTGCATAGTCGCAACATGACCTCCCAACTTTTGTACTCAATACTCTGACCAATAAGGGAAAGTATACCAAACACCCTCTTCACTATCCTATCTACCTGTGACTCCATTTTCAAGAAGCTATGAACTTGCACTCCAAGATCTCCTTATTCAGCAACACTCCCTAGGACTTTGCCATTAAGTGTATAAGTCTTGCTAAGATTTGCTTTCCCAAAATGCAGCACCTCACATTTATCTAAATTAAACTCCATCTGCCTCTTCTCAGTCCATTGGCTCATTTGATCAAGATCCCATTGTAATCTGAGGTAACCTTCTTCGCTGTCATCTCCAATTTTGGTGTTATCTGCAAACTTACTAACTGTACCTCTTATGCTCACATTCAAATAATTTATATAAACGATGAAAAGTAGAGCACCGATCCTTGTGGCACTCCACTGGTCACAGGCCTCCAGTCTGAAAAACAACCCTCCACCACCACCCTCTGTCTTCTACCCTTGAATCAGTTCTGTATCTAAATGGCTAGTTCTCCCTGTATTCCATGAGATCGAACAATTGAATTCTTTTGTGTGGATCCCCTTTAAATGTGGCCAACAACTCTTCAAGTATTGTTTCTATATTAGCCATTTGTCTCCCTGCATTGGGATCTCTTTGCCTGGCGTGACGTTATTTCAATATGTAAATGAGCTGCCCTTGTGAACTGGAGCTAATTCAGTGGCAAACTGACCAGAGATTGTACAGAAGTGAGATGTGTGCACACTGCTCATCAATTTCACCAGGGCTGGCCAGCCAGGCAGAGACTTTATCTCTTGGACACGGACAGATACTTGAAATTTTAGGAGTTCAGCAGCAAGTCAGTGTTGCCTGCAGATGAGGCCATTGTGAGAAGCAGCATGTTGGTGCAGCACACTACGTCGCTACGATGGGGATCATCTGCTCCATCCAGTTCCTTTTCTTCTTTTTCCTTTTTTTTTCCTTTTTGTGGTTTTCTTTTACTTCTCTCTTTTTCCTTCTCCCAACCACAGACTCCCAGCTTTGGACTCTGGACAGACCTGGCATGGTGGTAGTCTCCCAGTCTAGCGTGATAGCCTCCAGGCTTGGTGTGACAACCTCCCGGCCTGGCACGATGGGCTTTCGGCCGGCATAACAATCTTTCAGGGCATTTGCCCGAAATGTCGATTTCGAAGCTCCTTGGATGCTGTCTGAACTGCTGTGCTCTTCCAGCACCACTAATCCAGTACATGGTGATCTCTCAGTCCCCTGGCATGGCAGTCTTTCAGCTAGTTGTAGCCTCAGAATGGCCTTGCGGTCTTTTGGTGACTCCTTGAAGTATGGTCTCACCATGGTTATGTAATTAAGAAAGATTCTAATGTTTGAACTTGCAGCTTTATTTCTTTATTTTCTACTTAAAACTAAGAAGCTCTGCAATGTGTAATGTGTAACCTTATTTTATATGTTTGATGCCATAATATAATTACTACAACATTTAACTTTTAACTTTGTTCTTTCTTTCTACCTTGTTCTTAAGATTCTGTGCCTATGTACTTGTACCTAATATGGTGCCTTGAGTGCAACATTGTAGACTTTTCACTGTACCCATGTACTGTTCTACTGAGTAAATGTGACAATAAATTCAAAATCAAACCACCCATCCTCTAGATGTTGCCATGTCACTACTACCAGACTAGTCAGGAGCCTTCCCCTCTGCTTCTACTGCCTGGCCAGAGAGTGCTGCCTCAGCTTTAGATATGCTTGTGGTTTGCTCAGCCTTAGTAGCTGTCCCTCATTTCTGCTGGCCAGGATGACTCTAATAAAATTACATTTTCTCTTTCACTGCCTGCCCACATAGGTACGCCACTGGATTTCCTTCCCAATGTTGGAATTTCCTTAGTGCATGGTGTCAAAATTTCATCCTTTATAAATTTATTGCAAATTGGTATGAAAATGATCAAGAGCAAAATTAAACTCATTATTACTGGTCAATATTTAGGGTGGTAAAAATAAGTTCCATTTATGGTAATCTACAGGATGCTATGCAGAATGCATAGTTTTTTTCCTGGGCTGACCCCTAAATAATTATCAGTCCATTGTGAAGCCTTTTTATTATTATCTAATGGGATGCAAGTATTGCTGGGATGGGAAGGATTTGTTGCTCATCCCTAACTGTCCTTGAGAAGGAAATTGTGAACCACTGCAGTCCACTGGATGGAAAAGAAAGGAAGGGAACTCCAGGACTTTAAATCAGTGATATTGGAGGTGTAGCGATACAGTTCAAAGTCAGGATAGTATGTGGTTCAAAGGAAAACTTGTAGGTGGTGGTGCTCCCTATGTTTGCTGCTATTGTCCAACTTGGTAAGCAAGAAAATACTCTCGTAGGAGGCAGGGCAAGTTGCTGCAATGCATCTTACACACATGGCTACAGTTATGAACTGGTGGTGCATGGGATTCCAATCAAACAGGCTGCTTTGCCATAAATGGTATTGAGGTTCTTGAATGTTGAGCTAATCCATCCAAGCAAGAGGAGAGTATTCCATCACACGGCTGACTTGTGCTTCTAGACAGTGGCTAGGCTCTGGGGAGTTAGTTGCTGCAGAATTCCCAGCCTTTGACCTGCTGATTTAGTCACAATAACAACAATTACTTATTATATTAAAGGCACAATCTAATTATAAGCTGTATCAAGGTTCTTCACAGGACAAAGAAACAAAGAGTGACACTGAGCCACAGAAGGAAAATTAGGTTAGATTATCAAAGCAGTAAGTTAAAGAGGGGCTGTTGAGTTGGGGAGGTAGGAAACCACGTTTTACATGACTGGACAAGCTAATTTTCTGGTTAATGTTGAACTCCTACCCACCACCCCCTCGGCTATTCATGAAGTGGAATTCAGAAGTGGTGATGCCTTCGAATGTCAAGGTGGTTAGATTCTGTCTTGTTGGAGGTGGTCACTGCTCAATACTAAAGAAGACCAGACAATTTTCGATCCATAAAGATGTGTTTTGTAGGTATAGCTCAGTCAGACGTGTCATGTGTTTGTCAATTTTCCATTCACTGGCAAAGCCAAAGCAGACCATCTTTTCTCCAGATGTATCTGAGTGAGTGAGTAAAGCTGCAGGGTGGATGTAAGAGAAAAACAGAAGTGAAATCACTACTTACGTTGCTGATCTGAGGAACCATCCCTCAAAACTCGAGTCACAATTTCTTGGTCAATTTATGCAATAGCTTCACCAGAATCTGCACATACAGTATAAAAAGAGAGGTACTAAGCATGATCCTAATCATTTCATATGTGTTTTTCAAATAGCTTCCTAAATCAATCTCCCAGAGGTGTGAAGTGAGATTGAAAGTCAGAAGTTGTTGTTCAGTATAGACTTCGAAACGAGTCTGGAATCCTCAAACCAATTTCATACCTGAAAAAGATTCTATTTCACCATCTGGTACAAAAAAATAATAACCTGACTCAATGTGTTTCACAGCCTTCTTTTTAAAAACAACCTGTAAAAGCTTAAGAACTCATTTCATATGAAGTGTTCAATTTAATATTTGTCTGGACAAATTGACATCCCTTGCCTGACCCTTTGTGATCTATCCTTATTAATGTTCACTATATGTGACTGTTTTTTATTTATTCATGTTCCAGCCTTTGTATATTTATCATGCACATTCAAGTCACGTATTTGCCAGCTGTTCAGATTTAATCTGGACAGCACACATTCAAAAACTTGTACAGGAGCCAGATTTGCAATAATTTTGTCCAGGTTTTCAAGAATTTGCCTATAAGTTTCTGGAAGAAATTTGAAAAGTATTGGAATTTTATCAGCACTCATGACAAGTTGTACAATATAATAAATTACTCCAAAGATATTATTATTCGTCATATGCGAAAATGCCAAAGAAAGAGGTTGGCTTTTTATTGGTTATTGGCCTTATGAGTTCTACATCATATAATCTATTCCACAAACACTCGGAACTCAAAAGGCATGTACCTTTCCAAACAATGGCCGTAAAATGTCAGGAGTAATGTTAAAGACAAAAGAAAATTTGCACTGACACTAAACAAATTATTATCAACCAAAGTTTACACTTTTGACACACATGTTGAAAGCTGGAAGAATGTGAAAAATTTATTTTTGCATTTGTCAAATACTCAATTAGCTATTCGTTTCTCTATCAACCTGCTCCATATAGTGAAATGAAAGGCCTAATATTAATATTCAGGAGCGCTGGGATTTATACAGCCATTGATTAGCGGTCTAAAATGCACCCTCTCCTTGGGGTGACATGGTGGCTCAGTGGTTAGCACCACCACTTCATAGTGCTAGGGGCCTGGGTTCAATTCCATCCTCAGGCAACTCTCTGCATGGAGTTTGCACATTCTCCTGTATCTGTGTGTGGGTTATCCTCCCATAATCCAAACATGTGCAGGTCAGGTGAATTAGCTATGCTGAACTGCTCATAGTGTTAGGTGCATTAGTCATGGGGAATGGGTCTGGGAGGGTTACTCTTTGGAGGATCAGTGTAGACTTGTTGTGCCAAAGGGCCTGTTTCCACACTGTAGGGAATCTAATCTAACCCTATTTGGCTTATTTACTGATGTTCAATTTATATCATCCCAACTCAAGATCAGTCTTCAACTATTCTATTCACAACATAGTTAAGGATAAGCCCGGATGTTCAGGTCACCTTCATTAATCCATCCACAAAATGTTCTTCAATTTCAATATCTGATCATTTCTGAAATGGTTCTGGAGCTGAAGAGAAATGTCTTCAATCAGAGGATGGTGAATCTTGGAATGCTCTACCACACAAGGCTGTGGAGGCCATATCACTGAATATATTCAGTAATGGGACAAGTGAATTTCTAGGGGTTACAAATATCAAAAGTATGGGAGAAAGTCAGAGTATGGCATTGAGATAAACATTTAGCCATGATCATGTTGAATGACAGAGTGAGCTTGATTAGTTGAATGGCAAATGTTGCTCATATTTCAAGAACATAATACCTGGGGCAGACCTGGCCATCAGTCAGCCTATCAAGTCTGCCCTGCCTTTCAATGAGATCATGGTAAACCTGATAATTCTCTTCTCTACTTTCCTGACTTTCCCAATAGCCCTTGATTCCCTTACTGATGAAAAAATTACCTCAGCCTTGAATATACTTCATGACCAAGTCTCAACAGGCCTATGTGGTAAAGAATTCTAGAGATTCACCATCCTCTGGGAGAAGAAATTCCTCCTCAATTCTCCCTTAAATGGGTAACCCCTTATTCTGAAATGACCCCCCTCTGGTCCTAGACTCTGCAATAAGGAGAAATAATCTTTCTGCATCTACCCTGCCAAATCCCCCTAAGAATCTTGCACATTTCAAGAAGTTCACCTCTCATTCTGCAAACTCCAATAAGTACAGGCCTAAACTACTCCACCTTTTCTCACAAGAAAATCCTTCCATACTTGTTTGACACAGTGGTTTTCAGCACCAGGGACCCCGGTTTGGCTCTAGTCTTGGTTAACTGTCTGTGTGGAATTTGTACATTCTCCCCATGTCTGCGTGGGTTTCTGCTGGGTGCTCTGGTTTTCCCCACAATCCAAAGATATACAAGTTGTGTGGATTGGCCATGCTAAATTGCCCCATAGTGTCCAGGATGTGCAGGCTAGGTTGATTATCCAGGATTAAAGCAGAGTTATGGTGATAAGTTAGGATTTTGGGTCTGGTTAGGATGCTCTTCAATGGTGCAGATGTTTTGGGCCAAATGGCTTCTTTACGTAATGTAGGGATTCTATGATTCTACCTTGCATCAGCCCTAGTGAGCCTTCTCTGAACGACCTCCAATGCTACAATATCTTTACCTAGATAAGGGGCTCAAAATTGTTCATTACAGCTGTGCCCTGACTCACACCTTGCATAGTTTGAGCCAAATCTCCCCATTTTTGGGCTCCATTCCCTTTGAAATAAAGACTAATATTCCATTTGCCTTCCATATTTCCAATCTGAGCTTGGATGCTAGCGTTTTTTCATGCATGAGAGCTTACAAAGCCCGTTGTTCTGTAGCTTTCTGCAGTCTATCTCCATTTAAATAATGCTCCTCTATTCTTCCTGCCACCTTGCATTATCCCACCTAATATCCCATCTGCCAAGTCTTTGCCCACATGTTTAACCTACCAAAGGCCATCTGCAGACTCTTTGAGTCATCCTCATCACTTGCCTTTCCACCTTATTTTGTGTTTTCCGCAAACTTACTTCATTCAAATCATTAATAACATCATAAATAATTGTGGCTGTATCACTGACTCCTATGGCACTCCATGAGTTAAAGTTTGCCATTCTGAAAATGACATCTTTAACCCAACTCTCTTTTTTCTGTTTATTCGCCAGTCCTCCATCCATGGTAATACACTACCTCCAAGACAATGGGCTGTTACTTTATTAAGTAACCTAATGTATGATACTTATTCAGATACTTCCTGAAAATCTAAATATGATGCATCCACTGCTTCTCCTTTATCTATCCAACTTTATACTTCCTCAAATTTGTCAGGGAAAATTTCCACTTTGTGAAGTCATGTTGACTATAGATTAGATTACTTACAGTGTGGATTCAGCCCAACAAGTCTACACCAACCCTCCAAAGAGCAACCCACCCAGACCCATTCCCCTACAGCTAACACTACGGGCAATTCACCTAACCTGCACATCTTTGGACTGTGAGAGGAAACCGGAGCAAACCCATGCAGACACGGGGAGAATGTACAAACTCCACACAGACAGTTGCCTGAGGCAGGAATTGAACCCGGGTCTCTGGCGCTGTGAGGCAGCAGTGCTAACCACTGTGCCATCGTGCCGCCCTCATAATATGCTTGACCATATTATGTATTTCTAAATGCTCTGCTATAATATCCTTTGTATTAGACTCTCATATTTTCCCAATAACAGACATTAATCTAAATGACCTACAATAACTTGATTTTTGTCTCCTTGCCTCTTTAAATAAAGGTGATACTTTGGCAACTTTCCAATTAGCTGAAAGTTTTCCAGAATATGCTGTGATTTCTGTTTCCTATGTTTCAGGCAGCTGAGGAATGGTATTCCAAATGAAAAGTTAGCACTACAAAATAAACTCACTTAGTTGGAAGGACTGTAGGTTGAGGAGGACACAACTTGACATACTAACAAAATATTCAATTCTACCATCTGCCATATAGAAACTAGATGTTGTGAATTCCGGATATAAAAGTCAGTGTGTTACCTGGCAACCCCAGCTCACCACTTGCTCCTCCAACTTCCATCTTGGACACCAGTCAGCAACACCTCAGGGTATGCTCCATCGGCAGGAACCACACACACCCCACATCCACATTGTCATCCAAAGTTGACTAACCTCACTAATCACTTATGATGCAACTCCAACCCACTTGCAGTATGCTTCTGCACTTCACTGTTACATATTGGAACATACCAGCACCTTTCATTGCAATGATGCTGCCAGGTTCGTTTGCATGCACGGACAGCACTCAGCTCACAGATTGGAGCAGGTTGCATCTCCTGGATGTGAGCTGACTCTCTTAGCACTCACTCATTTTGTGCCTACTTCAAGGTTCGCAGCATCCCTACCTTGCTTTGCTGTGTGATGTTTTGTTCCCTCAACCACAGCTTAAATATACACCGTACTTCCATCTTGCCATGCTGTTTAGTGAAGACACAAAGCCAAGCGGCTTGTCATGGTTGTTAAAAGTGATCAGCCAAGGGGGTGGACATGTTGCCCTGTGGCACTGTGCTGTGGCAGCACGGTGGCTCAGTGGTTAGCACTGCTGCCTCACAGCGCTAGAGACCTGGGTTCAATTCCCGACTCAGGCGACTGACTGTGTGGAGTTTGCACATTCTCCCCGTGTCTGCGTGGGTTTCCTCCGGGTGCTCCGGTTTCCTCGCACAGTCCAAAGATGTGCAGGTTAGGTGAATTGGCCATGCTAAATTGCCCGTAGTGTTAGGTAAAGGGGTAAATGTAGGGGAATGGGTGGGTTGCGCTTTGGCGGGTCAGTGTGGACTTGTTGGGCCGAAGGGCCTGCTTCTACACTGTAAGTAATCAAACTCACACCTATAGCATGTACCAGCTGCTTACATGGCAAGTACAATACACGTGCTTCAATCAAATGACCAAGTCTGAAAGACTAAGGAAGTCATCTTCAGTGAAATCAAGGGAGGATTCTCTCAGTCAGTGTATCCCCACCACAGTCAAGGGCAGCATCCGCTCACAATCCAGGGGGTTGGGATGGTCAGTTGTCTACTTGGAGCTGTCAACATCATAGTATCTATGGCACTAAAATCTACAATGGGAGTCCTTCAGATCCAGCGCATTTTATGGCTTTCCTAAATGTGATGGTCCCATTTTGAATAATAGCAAGACGACAGACCACATTGGGCATTGGGGAAAGTGGAACATTGACTTAGAAAGGGCTACTAATGGATCACTGCTAAAGACAGCTACATTGCGTAGCTTGGTGCTTAAACAGTTATTGGGTAATAATGCATAGCTGTGTATACAAATAATCGTTAGCCAAGCCACCTATGTGTCATGAGAAGTAAGGGTTTGTGGATACTGTCGCATTATATTCACGGTGGACTACAAGCTTGGACTGTCAATGTTAGATCTGGTGCACAGCTGGGTTTCAAAGTTGGCACCATTGCCAGGAATCCTGGGTTATCCCAGCAGTGACTTCGAGTTACTACTTCCAATTGGGAGAATTGGGCTAGGATCAGACAAGTGGAGTGCCATGGGACATGGTACCCAGTTCATCAGACAAGTTTGGGATGATAACTTGGGGAAACTCACTAGGCTTCTGAGAAAGAAACCCTTGTAAACCTGACAGAAATCCAACTCATGGTATCAGTCTGTAAGTATCCACAATTAACATAAGCACAGATTTGAAATGGCTGCCTGAAAATTAAAATGACTACAGATTGAACACATGGAAGAAGGAAAAGATAATACTGATCAAAAGCAGCAGTGACTTTGTTTTTTCACTCTCAGCAAATCACCTTTTCACTGATACCTGGCCTGAGGATGCTCATATATATTACTGCACTTGCAATAAGTAAAGGCAATCCCAATATCTAGTTCAAGTATACTATTAGATGTAGTCATGTATCCACCAGAAGTGGTTGCTCCTGTATTGGTAGACTTTTCTCCTGATGATCAATCAGGCCCTTTCTCTAAGAGTTCCTTCTGATGGTGGTGGGGTTTTATTATCTTAACTTCAATGCAGCCTCTCTGGGAAAATTTTGGGTTCACTAGGCACCAAGGGAGCAACGGTGGAGCCAGAGGACATTGGTGGAGTGTCGAACCAATATTTCACACCCATCTTCACCCAACAAAATGAGGATGCAGCTATGGAACCCAGGGGAGAGACTATGAGGTGCTTGAGCAAATTGACATAAGGACATAAGGAAGGCATTGGGGTGGTGCTGGCAGGCTGAAAAGTGGATAAATCTCTATGTCCGGATGAATTGTGGGGCCGGCTACTGTGGGAGGTAAGGGAAAAGATTGCAGGGGCACTGACCAAAATTTTTAACTCCCTTCTGTCCACAGAGGAAGCGCCAGAGGACTGGAGAACAGCTAATGTGGTTCCAACATTTAAGAAGGATTTTAGAGATAAGCCAGACAACTACAGATCTGTGAGTCTCACGTCAGTGATTGGGAAGTTTTTGGAGAAAATTCTGAAGGAGATAATTTATCTCCACTTGGCGAGGCAAGGCTCGATCAAGGGTAGTCAACATAGCTTCGTCAGAGGGAGGTCATGCCTAACAAATTTGTTTGACATATTTGATGAGGCAACCAGGTGCGTAGATGAGGGTTGTGCAGTTTAGATGGATTTCAGCAAAGTCTTTGACAACGTCCCATATAAGAGGCTTAACAAGAAGACAAATTTTCAGGGGATACAGGATAATTTGCTAAAGTGGATTCAAATTTGGCTCAGTTGTCGGAGACGGAGGGTGAAGACAGAAGGCTGCTTTTGAGATTGGAAGCCAGTGTCCAGTGGTATACCTCCAAGGTCTGTGCTGGGTCCCCTGTTATTCATCACTTATATAAATGACATAGATGACTGTATAGGAGTTGGATTGGTAGATTTGCGGATAACACAAAGATTGGGGTTGGCTGGTTAACAGTGAGTTTGAGTGTCTTGGGCTACAAGAAGTTAGAAATGGGATGATGAAATGTGCAGATAAGTGGCAGATGGAATTTAACTGTGAAAAGTGTGAAGTGATACTCTTTGGAAGGAGTAATTTGATGAAGAAGTATTCAATATACAGCATGACACTGCAACGCTCTGAGGAAAAAAAGAGTTTTTGGAGTGTTTGTCCATAGATGTCTGAGGTGGGTTAGTAGAGTGGTGAAAAAGGCATTTGGGACACTTACTTTTATCAAGTGAGGCATCGATTATAAAAGCAGGAAGTCATGTTGGAGTTCTATAGAACTTTGGTCAGACCACAGCTAGAGGACTGTGTGCAGTTCTGATCACTACAATACAGGAAAGATGTTGTTGCAGTAGATGGGTACAGAGAAGATTCACCAGCCTGGGATGAAGAATTAATGAGCAAAGATTGGAGAGGCTTGGGTTGTTTACACTGGAGCAGAGAAGACTGAAGAATGACATGTTTGACAAGATTATGAGGGGTACGGGCAAAATGGATAAGGAAGAAGCTGTTCCCCTTAGTGAAGGGTCTGTCATGAGAGGACACAGGTTCAAAATGAGGAGCAGAAAGATTAGTAGGGATGTGAGAAAATATCTTTTTACCCAGAGGGTTGTGACGGTCTAGAATGAGCTCTCTGAAAGAGTGGTAGAGGTGAATTGCATCACGTCCTTTAAAAAGTACCTGGATGAGCATTTGGTACGCCATAAAATTCAAGGCAATGAGCCACGTTTTACTAAATGGGAATTTAGGTGAAGGTCAGGTGTTTCTCATGTGTCAATGCAGACTCAATGGGCTGAAGGCCTCTCCTGCACTGTATGCATGATTCTATGATTCCATGTGACCAATCTTCTCTACCTTCTTTTCAGGGTTTGTAGTTAGATTATTAAATTGACAAGCAATACTTTCCTATGAAGCTTCTTTTTAAAATGCATTATCCAATTATATTCTGGGACTCTTAACTGCCCATTGTGCAATTATGGATGGGCAATAAATGCTGGTCTAGCTAATGGTACCCACATCCTTTGAATGCATCTTTTTTGAAAAAATTAAGCTATAGAGAGCACCAAGCCTCAAGCATGTATCTAATTAAAATGGACATTCATAGCTATTCCATCTCAGCCTCCTCCAGTGGTCCCCAGCATTACAGATACCAATCTTCAGCCAATTTGATTCACTCCAAGTGATATCAAGAAACGTTTAGAAGCACTGGACACTACAAAGGCCATGGGCCTTGCTAACATTCTGGCAATAGTACTGAAGACTTGTGCCCCAGAACTTGTGGCTCCCCTGGCCAAACTCTTCCACCACAACTACAACACTGGTATCTACCCAAAAATGTAGAAAATTCCCAAAAACAGGACGTACCTGGACAAATCCAACTACCCCAATTACCACCCCATCAGTCTACTTTTGATCATTAATAAAGTGATGGAAGGTGTCATCAACAGTGCTATCAAGCAGCTCCTGCTCAGCAATAACCTGCTCAGTGATGCCCAGTTTGGATTCTGTCAGGGCCAGGCCGCTCCTGATCTCATTACAGTCTTGGTTGAAATGTGGACCAAAGAGCTGAATTTCAGAAGTGATGTGAGACTGACATCCCTTGACATCGAGGCTGCATTTGACTGAGTGGAACATTGAGCATCCCTAGACAAACTGGAATCATTAGGCATCAGGGAGATAACTCTCTATTAGTTGGAGTCATATCAGCCACATAGGAAGATGGTTGCAGTTGTTGGAGGTCAGTCATCTCAACTCCAGGACATCTCTGCAGTAACTTTCCAGGTAGATGTTTTCTAATTTTCTACAAGATAAAGGTTGGTTGAGATATTACAGTTTCACCAATCCTTTATTCTCTATATTGTGTGACAGCTCTTGAATTGTCACAGATAGAGGATAGGAAGCCAGTGAGTTGAAATAGAAGAGGTACTTTGCTAATAAAAACCAAAAGAAGTGTAGATAGTATAAATCAGAGACAAAAGTAGAATTCCTCAGTCATTCGACCCAAAACGTTAACTCTGATTTCTCTCCACAGATGCTGCTCGACCTGCTGAGCTTTTCCAGCAGTTTCTACTATTGTCTCTTTACTTTGATAATAAGATGGTTCTTTGTATGATAGCAATAAGTACAACTTACGTTCCTCGTCAGATATAATTACTAAAAATTCATTGGAGCCATTCAGATTACAGCTGCTCCCTTTGGAGTCTTGTATTGAATTCCCTGTTGTCACCCAAAGGCTGTGTGTGACAGCATTAGTTTCAGTGGAGCAAAAGTAATTTTATCATTAACTCTCTCAGAATCATTATCTTGTACTACATCTCCCTCCAAGCTGTTCTCCCCAGATTTAACCAATTATACAGTCATGTACATTATTATATTGTCTTGACTACTACCCTACCTCCCCTCAAGTCTCTGACGACATAAATGAACACAGTCTTGGCATTTCTTAATTTTCCCAGGATAGGTGCTGTTTGGCTTCGGAAAGGTGATATGCCTGCTGCTTGAGGACTGTTGATCTTGGTCTGATTGGGGGATCATTTCTCCAGTGGAGGATCTCTCATTTGATATCCTTTGTATGTGATATTGGTCTTTGTTGAACTTGTCAATCATTCATTTCCTTATCTGGTGGCCATTTAATCTCTTGTCTCTGCTAACTGATCTAATTGCCCCAAGAACGTCAATAGAACGTAGAACATAGAAAAGTACAGCACAGAACAGGCCCTTTGGTCCACGATGCTGTGCCAAGATTTAATCCTAATGTAAAATATAGTAACTTCACCTACGCACCCCTCAACTCATTGCTATCCATGTGCATGTCCAGCAGTCGCTTAAAGTCCCAGTGACTCTGCTTCCACCACCACCGCTGGCAACGCATTCCATGCATTCACAACTCTCTGCGTAAAGAACTTTCCTCTGACGTCTCCTTTATACCTTCCTCCTAATATCTTCAAACTATGACTTCTCGTACCAGTCAAATCCTGCCCTGGGGAAAAGTCTCTGGCTATTGATTCTATCTATTCCTCTCATTATTTTGTACATCTTGATCAGGTCTCCTCTCTTCCTCCTTCTCTCCAGAGAGAAAAGTCCAAGCTTATTCAACCTTTCTTCATAAGGCAAGCCCTCCAGTCCAGGCAGCATCCTGGTAAACCTACTTTGCACCCTCTCCAAAGCCTCTGTATCCTTCCTACAGTAGGGTGGCCAGAACTGGACACAATATTCCAAGTGTGATCTCACCAGGGACTTGTAGAGCTGCAGCAAAACCTCACAGCTCTTAAACTCGATCCCCCTGATAATGAAAGCCAAAACACCATATGCTTTCTTAACAACCCTATCCACTTGGATGGCAACTTTGAGGGATCTATATATTTGCACACCCAGATCCCTCTGTTCCTCCACACTGCCAAGAATCTTGTCTTTAATCCTATATTCAGCTTTCAAGTTTGACCTTCCAAAATGTATCACTTCACATTTATCCAGGTTGAACTCCATCTGCCATTTCTCAGCCCAGCTCTGCATCCTGTCATAGAGTCATAGAGATGTACAGCATGGAAACAGAATCTTCAGTCCAACCTGTCCACGCCGACCAGACATCCCAACCCAATCTAGTCCCACCTGCCAGTACCCAGCCCATATCCCTCCAAACTCTTCCTATTCATATACCCATCCAAATGCCTCTTAAATGTTACAATTGTACCAGCCTCCACCAAATCCTCTGGCAGCTCATTCCATACGAGTACCACCCTCTGTGTGAAAAAGATATCCCTTAGGTCTCTTTTATATCTTTCCCCTCTCACCCTAAACCTATGCCCTCTAGTTCTGGGCTCCCTGACCCCAGGGAAAAGACTTTGTCTATTTATGCTATCCATGCCCCTCATAATTTTGTAAACTTCTATAAGGTCACCCCTCAGCCTCCGATGCTCCAGGGAAAACAGCCCCAGCCTGTTCAGCCTCTCCCTAT
>NC_057710.1:62711199-62719012 GCF_004010195.1 Chiloscyllium plagiosum | reverse complement strand
TTTGTGTCATCTGCAAATTTACTAACCCACCCCTCAACCTCCTCATCCAAGTCATTTATAAAAACTACAAAGAGCAGAGGCCCAAGAACAGAGCCCTGTAGGACCCCACTCAACACTGACCTCCAGACAGAATACTTCCCATCTACAGCCTTCTGTCAGCCAGCCAATTTTGAATCCAGATAGCCAAGTCTCCCTGTATCCCATACTTCCTGACTTTATGAATGAACTTACCATGGGTAACCCTATCAAATGTTTTGCTGAAGTCCATATACACCACAACCACTGCTCAACCTTCGTTGACTGTCTTGACACCTCCTCAAATAACTCAATAAGATTTGTGAGGCATGACTTGCCCCTCACAAAGCCATGCTGACTGCCTTAACCACACTATGCTTTGCCAAATAGTCATAAATCCTATCGCTCAGAATTCTTTCCACAACTTCGCTGACCACAGATGTAAGACTGAATGGTCTGTAATTGCCAGGGATTTCCCTATTACCCTTCTTGAAAAGAGGAATAACATTCACCTCCTTCCAATCCTCCGGTACGACTTCTGTGGAGAGTGAGGAAGCAAATATTCTCGCCAGCGGCTTAGCAACCTCCTTTCTCACTTCCTGGAGCAGCCTAGGATAAACCTGGTCTGGCCCTGAAGACTTATCAATGTTAATGTTTTCCAAAATTTCTCGCACATCAACTTCATCAATCTTGATCTGGTCAGGACTGTATCCCAGCTCCTCTAAGTTTTCATTTACAACAAGTTCCCTTTCCTTGGTGAAAACCGAAGCAAAAAACTCATTTAGAGCTTCCCCTATCTGTTCAGACTCCATGCACAAGTTCCCTACGCTATCCCTGATCGGTCCTACCTACTCCATGATCATTCTCTTATTCCTCATGTATGAGTAAAATGCCTTTGGGTTCTTCCTAATCCTTATATCCAAGCGTTTTTCGTGCCCCGTCCTGACTCTCCTCAGTCCAATTCCGAGCTCCTTTCTAGTAATCCTGTAATCCTCTAAAGCTGTGCTCGATCCTTGCTTCCTCCACCTTACGTAAGCTGCCTTATTCCTTTTGCTGAGAAGGTCCTCTGTTCTTGTCATCCAAGCTTCCTTAATCTTACCCCTTCTTACCTGTCTCAGATGAACAAATTTATGCATCACTCACAATATCTGCTCCGTAAATAGTATCTACATGTCTGCTGTGCCCTTTCTGTGGAACAATTGCTCCCAGTCTGTACTTCCCAACTCCTGTCTGATAGCGTCATAATTTCCTTTTCCTCAATTAAATACCTTCCCTCAGTAACCGCTCCTTTCACTCTCCAAGGCTTTGGTAAACGTGAGGCAATTGTGATCACTTTCACCAAAGTGCTTTCCCACCACGAGATCTGACACCTGTCCTGGCTTGTTGCAGAGCACCAAATCCAAAATGGCCTCTCACCTTGTTGGTCTGTCTACATACTGAGTAAGGAAACCCTCCTGAACACACCTGACAAAAACGGCTCCATCCAAACCATCTGCACTTAGGACGTTCCAGTTGATATTGGGAAAGTTGAAATCATCCATAACAACAACCCTGCTACTTTTGCATTTTTCCAGAATCTGCTCGCCTATGAGATCTTCAATCTCCCTACTGCTATTAGATGGTCTGTAGAAAACCCCCAATGTGGTGGCTGTTCCCTTGCTGTTCCTAACTTCCCCCCATACTGACTCAGTAGACAAACCTTCCTCAACAACCATCTTTCTGTAGCTGTGATGCATTCTGTTTAACTACTACTTTCTTTCTTGCAGTCTCATGGATTTCTGGATAAGGCATTATCTCTTTGATGAACAAATTGTGCTGTTTTTCACAGCATCCTGTATGCTTAGACCAGACAGTGTCATTTCTTGATGATATCCTATAACTGTGGGTGTTGGTCTGGTTTCCATGGAGTGGTAAGCAGCTCATTTCCTGCAATTTGTTGTCACCATGTGTGAATGCTTGGTGAAACGGATGTTTTCAGATTCTCAGTCATCTTATTGAAAGGTTGTTGGTCACTCAGCACTATTTCTGTATCTGACATTGACTGTTCAGTTTTAGAATACCGAGAATTGAACATTTCTGCCAGTCCATTAAAATCTGAGACGAACTTCATCTCAAGAATTGGAAACAACTCTCTTTATAACATATGTAATCTCACTGTGTTGTTGTCATCTGCTGTAAATCCAGGAATTCAGTCTTCTACTGATTGTCCTGGTTGGGTAATAATAATTTGCCTCTCAGCCAACTTCTCCAGGAGGGTTTATCAACCTGCTTCATATTGTGATGAAATTAAAGTTAAGACATGTTTACAGGCTCAAAAGTGAAGACTTTTTGATTGTAAACAATATACACACTTCCAATTCTCTTATGTGTTGTATTACAGTGTAACATGCAAGGTCGCTTGTAGTCTTGACAGTTATTCCACCAATACCTGTAATCTCATCTCAGTAGGCATGAGATGCTTTTCCAGCCATAATAACTTGTCTGATAGGACAGTAACACTCACTCCTTTATGAAGCTTAAAATGAAAAGTATACCCATTGGCCTAGACAGGTTACATATCTCATGGTTTACCATGATCTGCAGGTTTCTCTAGGAATACTTCAGGACCTTTCTCAATTGGAGGAATCTTGTCTAATACCAATGTTTTTTCTAGTGGTGATTTGGTGGTGCTGGTGTTGGACTGGGGAGAACAAAGTTAAAAATCACACGATACCAGGTTACAGTCCAACAGGTTTATTTGGAAGCACTAGCTTTCAAAGCCTTGCCTCTTCATCAGGTGGTTGTGGAACAGGACCATGCGATACGGAATTTATAGCAAAAGGGTGACAGTGGAATGGAGTTTTAATGATACATTGAACAATTTCAGTTAAAAAATCACACAACACCAGGTTATAGCTCTTAAACAAATTTAGATTAAATCTTTCATCTTTTAATATGTATATCCCAGAATTATATTCTCAAGGTGGCATCAGTTTATCTAATAATAGGTGTCTCTCAGCTCAGGCAATGCATTAAATGTGTGAAGGCAAAATCTGTACCGATGTTGTGTCAAATCTATTCTTAAAGTGGGGCTTACAGAATCTTACATGGATTCATGCAGCTTTTGAGCAAAACAAAATGCAATTCTGCAAATACAAATTCACCCCATAAACTTATATGTGTGTGCATGCAGGAGAGACAGAGTGGGTGTGTGTATGTGAGCGTGTGCGTATGGGTGTGAGTGCATGTGAGAGAGTGCGTGTATGTGCATGCAAGCTTGGGCATGTATGTTTGTGATAGGGTATATGCGTGCGTGGGGGTGAATGCGGGGGGTGCACGCATGTGCACATGAAAGAGAGCTTGCGTATGAGAGAGGGTCTGCGTGATTGTGTGAGTATGTAAGAGTGTGTGTGTGAGAGAGAGAGAGACAGAGAGAGAGTGTATAGTGTAGTGGGGTTACCTGTAGTGTGACATGAACCCAAGGTCCCAGTTGAGGCCTCCCCCATGGGTATCTAACTTGGTTATCAGCCTCTGTTCGGCCACTTTGCATTGTTGCTTGTCCCAAAAACCGCCATGGAGGATGGCCACCCAGAAGTCCGAGGCCGAATGTGCTGGACCTGTGAAGTGCTCCGCGATTGGGAGGGAACAGTCCTGTCTGCTAATCGTTGTGTGGTGTCCATTCATCCATTGTTGTAGCGCCTGTTCAGTATCACCAATGTACCAAGTCTCAACATTGGTACATACTTTACCTTCACATGTTTAATGCATTATCTGAGCTGAAATGATACCTATTATTAGGCAAACTGACATCACCTTGAGAATGTAATTCTGGGATTTACATATTAAAGCACTTAAACTATCATATCCCATTCCAAATGATGAAAGACTTAATCTAAATTTGTTTAAGAACTCTAACCTGGTGTTGTATGATTTTTTAACTAAAGTTGTTTAATATAACATTGCAACTCCATGACACTGTAACCCTTTTGCTATAAATTCTGTGTCATATGGTCATGTTCTACAACCACCTGATGAAGAGGCAGGGCCTCGAAAGTTAATGCTTCCAAATAAATCTGGTTTATAACCTGGTGTTATGTGATTTTTAACTTTTTCTAGTGGTGGTAGCGTAGGCCTCTTTGTGTATGAGCACTAGCATTTCTGCCATTCTGAAACAGGGTCTTATTTCTGAACATCTCCTGGAATTATTCTACAGTTATATAGATGCAGCATTCCTTTAACAAGGCTTGACATTGTGTTTTTGATTCCTTTTAGCCCATGGCATTTTAAATGATTCTTAGTTTCTGTACTTCACTTACTCTCTGTGCTGTTTTGTCATGTGCCCATTTAAAGTATTCATGCTTTATGATGTGACTAGATTCTGTTTCTCTGCTGAGGTAGGGTTGTTCTTCATCTCTCAGGATCTGTCTGAGAGACTTTCTGGTTACTCCTCCCAGTATGATCTGAATGGCTTTCTCCAAAGTCAAATGTGTTAGAAATTTTACAAAGTTTCATCAAGAATTAAAATAACAATTCTATCTGTTCAGAATGTTGATTTCAAAGCTCCACATTCACAGACTTCCTTTAATCTCTCTTTAATCACATTGTCTACAGATTCCCCTGAAATTCTTCTTTTAAATCTCACATATTTAATTATTTTATTTGTGACAAAATTGAAACTTTTAGGACATTGTCAAAACTATTGGTATATTTCTTAAAATTCATTCACTCAATAACATTACCTGTAACAGGACCCACTAAATACTTCTTCGTGTTTACTTTTGAAGCAATTCTCTTTGTTAGGAATTGCCTCCTCAACAGCGTCCAACCTTGTGTTAAGTATGCTCATCTCTGATCTTGAATCTTTCAGGAAGTCTCATTCCATTTCACAGAATTATACAGTATAGAAGCATCCTTTCGGTCTATTGAGCCAGTATTGACAAGAGCTACTCCAAGTCTACACTTGGCCCACTTTCTAGCAATTGACCATAGCCTTGAAGGTTCTTGAAGTGCTCATCTAAGTACTTTTCTTTGGTAAATATTTTTATTGAGAAAAAAGATTTTACATTTTCTACAAAATTACAAAATCACTACAAAATAGTATAACAACCTCATAATATAACGACAATAACAGGAAACAACTATTACTCTACTCCACAAACCACTGAGGACAGAGAGAAAAAAACTACAAAAACTACAATTCGATAAATATCTAAGAAAAAAAATTAAATTAAACCAAGTTAAACCAAGGGAAATTAAGTTATATTCAGTTAAGTTACTACACTCAATGCAATCCCACCAAAGTTCACCATCACCGGGAGCATCAGTAGGCAAACCCATATTTTTTCAGGATTCTTTCTCCCAGGGGCCCCCGGACCGCCAGACATAGCCCTCATGTTGATCAATATAGCCAACAAGTCTGCATCTATATAATTCAGAAAGGGCTACCATGTTCTATAAAACAGTTCCATTTTCTGGTGCACATACCCATAAGGAATTCCGGGGCTTGTGCTCCATAACTGGAACAGATATTGCATGTTCTTGATAAGTATGTCCCTGTCAGGCAAGGAGGAAGTGATAAGGTAAGGGAACTGCGGTTTACTACAGAAATTGCATCTCTTGTTAAGTAGAAGAAGGAGGCGTATGTGTTGATGAGACAAGATGGTTCAGATGAGGTGATGGAGAGTTACAGATTAGCTAGGAAGGATTCAAAGAGAGAGTTAAGAAGAGCAAAGAGAGAACATGAGCAGTCTTTAGCAGGTAGAATAAAGGGAACCCTAAAGCTTTCTATAGGTATGTGAAGAATAAAAGGATGACTAGGGTAGGAATAGGGTCAGTCAAAGACAGAAGTGGGAAGTTGTGTGTGGACCCTGTGGAGGTGGGACAGGTGCTAAATGAATATTTCTCATTGGTTTTCACCCAGGAAAACAATAATATTGTAGAGGAGAAGAATAAGATACGAGATGTCAGACTAGAAAGGATCGAGGTGAGTAAGGAAGAGCTGTTATTAATTCTAGAAGGAGTGAAAGTAGACAAGTCCCCTTGGCTGGATGGAATTTATCTGATGACTCTCTGGGAAGCTAGGGAGGAGATGGCAGAGCCTTTGGCTTTGATCTTTGAGTCATCATTGTCTACAGGTTTAGTACCAGAGGACTGGAGGATTGCAAACGTTGTGCCCTTGTTCAAAAAGGGCAATAAAGATGACCCAGGTAATTATAGACCAGTGAGCCTTCTGTCTTTGTAGGGAAAGTTTTGGAAAGGATTAGAAGAGATAGGATTTATAATCATCCAGCAGGAAACAATTTGATTTCAGGTCGTCAACATGGCTTCGTCAACGGCAGGTCATGTCTCACAAACCTCATTGAGTTTTTTGAGAAGGTGACCAAGCATGTGGATGTGGATAGGGCAGTTGACGTGGTGTACATAGACTTCAGTAAAGCCTTTGATAAGGTTCCACATGGTAGGCTGTTGGAGAAAATGCAGAGGCATAGGATTGAGGGTGATTGCGCAGTTTGGATTAGAAACTGGCTTTCTGAAAGAAGGCAGCGAGTGGTGGTTGATGGTAAATATTCAGCCTGGAGTCTGGTTACTAGTGGTGTGCCACAAGGATCTGTTTTGGGAGCACTGCTGTTTGTCATTTTTATAAATGACTTAGACACAGGTGGATAGGTTAGTAAGTTTGCAAGTGACACTAAAGTCGGTGGAGTAGTGAACAGTGTGGAAGAATGTTGCAGATTGCAGGGGGACTTGGATAAACTACAGAATTGGGCTGAGAGGTGACAAATGGAGTTCAATGCAGCTAAATGTGAGGTGATTCACTTTGGGAAAAATAACAGGAAGGCAGAGTATTGGGTCAATGGAAAGATTCTTGGTAGTGTGGATGTGCAGAGGGATCTTGGAGTCCACGTACACAGATCCCTGAAAGTTGTCATCCAGGTTGATAGTGCTGTTAAGAAGGCATACGGTGTGTTAGGTTTCATTGGTCGAGGGATTGAATTCCAGAGCCATAATGTCATGCTGCAAAACGCTAGTGCAGCTGCACTAGGAATATTGTGTGCAGTTCTGGTCGCCATATTTCAGGAAGGACGTGGAAGCATTGGAAATGGTGCAGAGGAGATTTACCAGGATGTTGTCTGGTCTGGGGGGAAGGTTTTATGAGGAAAGGCTGAGAAACTTGGGGTCTGTTCTCATTGGAAAGAAGATGGCTAAGAGGGGATTTGACAGAGACATACAAGATTATCAGAGGATTAGATAGGGTATACAGTGAAAATCTTTTTCCTAGGATGATGACCTCAACTTGAACAAGGGGGCATAGCTACAAATTGAGGGGTGATAGATTTAAGACAGATGTCAGAGGCAGGTTCTTTACTCAGAGAGTGGTAGGGGTGTGGAATGCCCTGCCTGCCAATGTAGTTAACTCAGCCACATTAGGGAGATTTAAACAATCCTTGGATAAGCAGGTGGATGATGATGGGATAATGTAGGGGGATGAACTTAGATGAGTTCACAGGTCGGTGCAACATCGAGGGCCGAAGGGCCTGTTTTGCATTGTATTGTTCTATGTGCCACATGTGCCTACCATGTGGAACCTTATCTATGTCAGCCCGAGAGTCCCAGGGGATTCTCCGACACCCAGTTCATTAGAATGTTCTTCCTTGCACAGAGTGAAAGAATATTAAACAATTTCTTCCCATGCACATCCAAAGAGGGGAGATTTGGCAAACCCAAGAGGAGGGACACTGGATCCAACACTGGAGGGAGACTGGAGTGGCACGGTGGCACAGTGGTTAGCACTGCTGCCTCACAGCGCCAGAGACCCGGG
>NC_057710.1:62691281-62711194 GCF_004010195.1 Chiloscyllium plagiosum | reverse complement strand
ACTTGTTGGGCCAAAGGGCCTGTTTCCACACTGTAATCTAATCTAAAAAAAACTTAACTCCTGTTCCTAAGACCCCTTCCAAAACACTCGCTATGGCACCCCAATACCTACGAAGCTCGTGGCATGACCACAAGCAATGAGTAAAAGTGCCAACATCTGTTTTCCATTTGGGGCACACTGGGGACGCTCCTGTCTGAAATTTCGCAAGCCTGCATCCTGTTACAGATCAAAATCTTCCTTATGTTCACCCAAACATCCTCTCATGCCTCTGACGAGATTTCCACATCCAATCCCCGAGTCCAGATTCCACATAGCCGCTCAAAGTCCTTCGAAACATTACCTCCTAACAAGTGATAGAGGGTGCTGACAAAGAGCGCCCGTAGACTGAAGCATTCTCCTCTCCATATCTGACTCAGAGGGACTAACCATCAATGTAATCTTTTTCTGTATAAAGTCCCTAACCTGAAAGTAGAGAAAGAGGTCCCTCCTGGATAGCTCATATTTCTGATTCAGCTGCTCAAAAGACACCATGACCTCCCCGTCAAATAAATCTCCCAAAGAGGAGACTCCCAGAGCTTAAAGCCAGAGTCCACCGAACCTGGCTGGAATCCTAACATTCCTATTATGGGAGTGAAAGGGGACGTTTTTTGAAAGTTGCCCTCACCTTGTCGCATCATTCTCCATGCATTAACTGTGTTAAGGACAATTGGGTTTCTGCAATGGTCCATAACAGTTCTCATCTTATCCATAAACAGCAAATTGATGAGGGGGCATTTTGCCCAGGAGGCCTCGATGTTCAACCAGATTGGCTGTGGGTCCTGCCAAGCCTAGTCAGCCACATGGATAGTAAGGAACTCAATTGATATTTCTTAAAATCCAGGAAATCCCCAACCCCGCCTCATCCAATACCAGAAGAAGAAGGGAGAAGAGAGAGAAAAAGGAAAGAAAACAATTATGATCCCCACATATATTAAAAGAAAATGCCCCCTGACAATCAGGTAAGCCTGGCAAATTACAGAGAAAAACAAAGTAAACAATATTATTCAAGCTAGCCAGTCTATTTTAAAGCATCTAGGAAGTCCATTCCCTTGTCCGGTGAGTCAAAATTAAACACGGACCCTCCATGGATGAAATGTAATATTGCCGGATATCTTATGGAATACTGGATATTCAAGTCCCTCAGCCGCCTTTTTACCTCAAAGGCCTTCCTCATATGAATCAGGACCGGCAAAAAGTCTTGGAAGAGCATTATTTGTATATCAGAGCCTGTGGATCCTTCCCCAGTGCTCTAGAGGCTTCCAGCACCATTTGCTTATCTCTGTAGTGCTGGAGTCACGCTAGGACTGGGCTGGGGTGCTGGTCCAACCTGGGCCAGCACACTGCGACCCGGTGGGCCCACTGGACCCGCACCCGGCCTGCCTCGACTTGCAGCTTCAAAAACTGCGGGAGTCATTGCTCCAAGAAGCTGAGGAGCTGGCATTCCTCCTCCCGTTCTGGACGGCCGACCAGCCGGACGTTCTTCCGATGGCCTTGATTTTCGAGGTCATTGACCTGCTCCTCCAAAGTCCATACCTGCAGTTCCAGGGCCTGGCCCCGACCCGCCGAGGATTCCGCCACGGTTTCGGAGGCTACGGTCCATTGGCTCCACCTCCACGACACGCTGGATCTCCTAGTCATGCTTCTGCAGCATGACCAAGATTGGTTCCAGCCTGGTCCAGGTCTCCTCCATCGCTGAATCGGTCTTTTGTCAGAATTTGACAAACGCTGAGACCAGACCCTGATCCACAGTTAAGTCCCCTGGGGCAACCATGGAGGCCGATGCTGCGGCTGTGGGCATGTCTGTTGTTGTGGGGGGATGCCCTGCTTGCTGCGATCCTTGCGGTCCCTTCCCTTTGGTCATTTTCCTATTATAAACTAACACTGAAAACTCTGGGGGTCAAAAACTAACTATTTCTCCCACATTGGGTAATAAGGGGAGGGTGAGTGCACCACTTTGTCTGGATTCTGGTGCAGAGCTCAGCAGGACAGACTTACTGGGTTGCCGCCATCTTGAATCCCCCATCTAAGTAATTTTTAACAGTTGTGAGGTTTCCCATTTCAACTATCCTCCCAGGCAATGCATTCCAGATTTCCATCACCCTCTGATTCAAAATGTATTTCCTCAAATCCCCCTCTTAACTACTTGCATTTCTCCTTAAACGTATGCCTTATTTTTATTGACCCTTCAACTAAAAGGAACATTTATTTTCTATCTACACTCTCCATGCACCTCAATTGAATCTGTGCCAGCCTTCTCTGCTCAAAGGAAAACAACTTGAGCTTATCCAGCCTCTCTTTATAGAAAAACTATTCCATTCCAGGCAATACCCTGGTAAATTCCTTCTGTGACTACCTGGTCAGGTCCACACCCTCCAACAACCCACCCTCCCGTCCTGGCACCCTCCCCTGCCACCACAGGAATTGCAAAACCCACACCCACACCTCCTCCCTCACCACCATCCAAAGCCCCAAAGAAGCTTCCACATCCATCAAAGTTTCACCTGCACATCCACCAATATCATTTATTGTATCCGTTGCTCCTGATGCTGTCTCTTCTACATTGGGGAGACTGGACGCCTCCTAGCAGATTGCTTCACGGAACATCTCCAAGACACCCGCACCAATCAACCACACTGCCCCGTGGCCCAACATTTCAATTCCCCCTCCCACTCTGTCGAGGATATGCAGGTCCTGGGCCTCCTCCACCGCCTCTCCCTCACCACCCGAAGCCTGGAGGAAGAACGCCTCATCTTCCGCCTCGGAACACTTCAACCCGAGGGCATCAATGTGGATTTCACCAGTTTCCTCATTTCCCCTCCACCCACCTTACCCCAGTTCCAACCTTCCAGCTCAGCACTGTCCCCATGACCTGTCCTACCTGTCAATCTCCCTTCCCACCTATCCGCTCCACCCTCCCCTCTGACCTATCACCTCCATCCCCACCCCTATTCACCTATTGTACTCTTTGCTACCTTCTCCCCAGACCCACCCCCACCCGCCCTTCCCCCCAATTTATCTCTCCACTCTGGAGGCTCCCTGCCTATATTCCTGATGAAGGGCTTTTGCCCGAAACGTCGATTTTCCTGGTCCTCGGATGCTGCCTGATCTGCTATGCTTTTCCAGCACCACTCTAATCTAAACCCTGGTAAATCCCCTCTACCTTCTCCAGAGCTATCACATCCTTTCTGGAGTGCACTGACTAGAAGTCTACACTGTACTACAACTGTGGTCTAACCAAGATCCTGTACAGCTCCAATATTATCTCCCTGTTCTTATAATCTATGCCATGACTGATTCAAGTGTCCTTTAAGCCTTATTAACTACCCTATTAATCAGTCCTGCTGCCTTTAGGGTTCTGTGGACAAGCACCCCAAGATCCCTCTGTTCATCTGAGTCTCTTAGTGTCCTGCCATTCCTTGAGTACTCCCTTGTGTTGTTACTTCTTTCAAATTGCATCACCTCATATTTATCAAGAGTTAAACTCTATCAGCCACTGATCTGCCAATATGACAAACCTATCGATATTCTTTGGTAACCTGAAACCTTCTTCCTCATTTTCAATCACCCAGCCAATCTTGAATTGAATTGAATTGAATTTATTGTCACGTGTACCAAGGCACAGTAAAAAACCTTTGTCTTGTGAGCAATACAGGCAGATCAGAGTTAAGTACCACAGATAAGTAAATAATAGGTAAACAGCGGCAAAAACAAAAACACAGGTACAGGCGGATGTTAAGAGTTTGTGAGTCCATTCAGTAATCTAACAACAGTCGGGTAGAAATTGTTTTGAAACCGGCTGGTGCATGTGTTCAGCCTTCTGTACTTTCTCCCTGATGGTAGAGGTTGTAGGAAAACATTGCCAGGGTGGGATGGATCTTTGAGAATGCTGGCGGCCTTTTCTTGACAGAGGGCCTGCTAGACGGATTCTATGGATGGGATGTTGGCCTTTGTGATTTTCCGGGCTGAGTTCACCACTCTCTGTAACTGTCTCTGATCTTGAATTGTACAGTTGCCTTACCAGGTAGTGATACATCCAGACAGTATGCTCTCAATGCTCCACCTATAAAAGTTGGCAAGGGTATTCGCCATCATGCCAAATTTCCTCAGCTGCCTGAGGAAGAAGAGATGTTGTTGGGTCTTTGTAACCAGTGCATCCACATGAAGAGTCCAAGAAAGCTTGTTGTGGATGACCACTCCCAGGAGCTAGACACTCTCCACTTATGCCACCTCTCTGTTGTTAATGTGTAGGGTGCATGAGTAACATCCCGTCAAAAGTCAATAATGAGTTCCTTGGCTTTGCTGGATTGAGAGCTAGGTTGTTCTCAGTGCACCATTTTTCCAGGTCTCACACCTCCCGTCTATAGTCTGTTTCATCGCCATCTGAGATTCGTTTGTGTCAACTGCAAACTTACTATTGTCTCTTCCCCATAATCTTCTATACAATTTATCAGATCATGAGAAAGAAGAGACTCAGCACTGATCTCTGTGGTATGTCACTGGACATTGGCTTCCAATCACACTAATACCTTTGCCACTCACCATCCAACTTTGGATCCAAATTGCCAAGTTATCCTGAACCCCATGTTCCTTTGTCTTCTTTATCAGTTTTCCACGTCAGACCTTGTCAAAGGCTTTGCTGAAATCCATATAAATTACATCAACTACACTATCCTCATCAACAGACCTGGTCACCTCCTCAAAACATTCAATCAAATTTGTTCAACATGACCTTCCTTCATGCTGCTTATTGCTGATCAAACCTTGCCCCCAAAAGTGGAGATTAATTCTTTCCTTCAGAATTTTCTCCAATAATTTCCCTCCCACTGATGTGAGACTCACTGGCCTATAATTCTCCACCAACCTTCTTGAAAAGTGGAACCACATTAGTTGTTTTCCAGTCCTCTGGCATTTCCCCTGTGACCAGAGAGAAATTCATAGTTTGGGCCAAAGCCTCTGTAATTTCCTCCCTCATCTCCCACAGTGGCCTGGGCTAAAACAAATCCAGACATGGGATATGTCCATTATTAAGCCCGCCAAAACCTCCAATGCTTCATTACTCACCATGGCAAATTGCTCAACAACGTCACAGTCCCTCTTCTTGCATTCCATACTTACATCTTCCTCCTCCTGAGTGAAGACAAATGTGAAGTACACATTACTCTACCAATGTCCTCTAGCTCCACAATCAGATTGCCCCCTTGGTCCCTAATGAGCCCAATTCAACCCCTGTTTTATGAAGCAGAATGATGTCAACAGTGTGCGTTTAAATCCTGTACCAACTGAAGTTATCATAAAGGACTCTCCTGCTCAAGCTCTCCCCTTGCCTGAGGAGTGGTGACCTTGAATCAACACCAGCCATCTCTCTCTAATGACCTTAGACTGTCAGCCCCCAGCTCAGATATTGGTGCTGAACCTGCCCTGAAACTTAGGATAGAATTGGAATCAGTACATGAATAGTCACTGGACATGAGCGAGCTGTTGCCAGGCTGCGGTAAAGGATGGTTTATTTGCCAGCTCACAAGACATTGGTGATACCGAGCTCTGTTAGTTTTGCTGCAGGCTATCAAGCTGTATGCAGAAGATCGTTGATATGCAGGCACACCAGGTTTCTGCATGCTTTGGCTGGTTTGTCAGACAGCCTCTCATCACTGCAAAGAAGCACGGAGTAGTCCAACTCAAACTTGGCCAAGAGCATCATACAGAGCATGCCCTCTTAAAGCCACTACAAACACAGGAGCATTGTAACTGTACACTTATACCTATTGCAGCCACCCAGTCCTCTGCTATCTGCACAAAATTCATGTGCTACCTGCTTCAGAAGGTTAATATATGGATTAATTATGCATCATGATCTCCATAACTGTTTTTAGGAGATATCCAATTTTGCTCCCTATATCGATTACAGAAATGGTAATGTTATGATACGACAACAAAACTTTGCAATGCTGATGATCGTCCAATTTACCTTCCTATGAATCCTTTGTGGAATGTGGCCATCAGTGGTCCATTCCTTTCAGAGGGCAGTTAAGTATCAACCATATTGTTGTGAGTCTGAAGTCACATGTAGGCCAGACCAGACTAAAAAAAAGATAGATTTCCTTCTTTAAAGGATATTTGTGAACCAGATGGGTTTGTGGAAAACCCAATGATAGCTTCCTAGTCAGCACAACTGAGATTAGCTTTCAACTACAGATTCATTCAAAAAGTTTAAATTCCAAAAGCAGTCAGCATGGGATTTGAACCAAAAACAAAACCTAAAGGACTGCAAATGCTGGAAATCAGAAACAAAAACAGATTTCAGAACAGTTCTGAAGGGTCACTGGACTCAAAACAGTGACTATGATTTCTCTCCACAGATGCTGCTAGGCCTGCTGACTTTTCCAACAATTTCTGTTTGTGTGGGATTTGAAGCTGTAGTCCAAAAACATAGGCCAGAGCCTCTAGATAACTATCTCAGTGATATTACTGTAAAGCCATCACCTGACCTTCATTGAGCTCAATTATTGTTCTAATTCCAAGCTATTGACACTCTCTCTAGGTATAAATCCTGTGCTCTTCTTTTCATTTTGCTTGAAGCATACATTAAAATTAGAATTGCTCCTATTCGATTCCTCTCGTGAGCAGCTAAATATGATCCAGCAGGGATAGTGAATCAAGCTGAGCAGTTTATAACAGCTGTCAGATTCCAAAACTGCAATGCTGTCAGGTCAAGAACTTTGGAAATTATTTTGTCTAGGTCATGTAGCTGCTGAAAAAAATGCTTTCAGCAAGAGTTTAGAAAATTGGTTACTGGCGTGTTTCCTGCTGCTTTCTAACTTGCCTCAATCTTACCAGAAACCCATTTCCATGTCAATCGCTGAAGCCATTGACCCCACTCCACTAATGACCTCACCAATCATTTGGTGCCACAAACTGAATCAAAATCCTCTTCCAAAGAAGAATCCTTCTGCCCTATTTTCCGAATGACATTTATTTCATCTGCACTGAAATAGTCTGCAGACATCAGCACATTGATCTTTGATTAATGAGAGGAACAAAAGAAAGACTGGTATTACACAGAAACAGGTCAGCCAGCTAAAGGAGGCCATAGGCTCAAGGACCATAACCTTGTAAACAATTACATCCCCTTCCAAGACCAAGATTATGTCCTAATGAGAGGAATCAATCTTCCAAACTTTTCAAATATAATTTCAGATCGCCCCCTGGTAAAGCAGACAAATTAGCTATTGGAGAAACAAGTGCATATATTAGGCATTCCATAGATTATAATTAAGAGAACTGGGTTGAATTTTTCAAAGCCATTCCAAGCCTTATTTAGACCTGTAATAGAATGGACAAACTGTGAAATTGAGTTTGAATCCTGACCAACACATTCACGTCTATCCCGATAATAATTATCTACTAAAAGTGAGAGCGAGAGCTGGAAATGATTGGCCAAATATAGGCCATTGTGGTGAAGATTTATAATATATTACTGTAATTTAGGAGCTTGGTTTATAAAGTTTGGATAAGTAAATTTTTGGTTTTCAGTTTTGTGAAGATCTTTTTTTTTCTTAAGGGTCAGATACATTTTCTTTTAGTATTGGGTCAAAACGAACATTTCTGAGCAATCACATGAGCAGCACCAGCTATAACTAAACTTGAGGTGCCAACCCGCTGAAGCTATAACATGTATGCCAAAAGGTGGAAGCAGTAAGTGACAGACAGAGATAAGTTGTCTAAGAACCAAAAGATCAGACCTAAGCTTTGTAGTCCTGCCATATGCAGTTGTGAGTAGTCATGGATTATTAAACAGTTCACTAGAGGAGGAAGAAGCTCCACAAGTATCCACATCCTTAATGACAGGATATAACAGCATATCAATGCGAAAGATAAGGCTTAGGCATTTCCATTGAACTTCAACCAAAAATGCCAAATGGTCAATCCAACTCTGGATATTGCAAATACTGTGGACCCTAATAACATTCTGACAATAGTATTAGTGATATATGCTGCAGAACTTACTATGCCCTAGCCAAGCTGTTCCACATGATGGTGCCTAGCAGCAATGTCGAAAATTGTCTAGGGATATCCTACCTACAGAAAGCAGGACAAACCCAATCTAATAATTCCTGCCTCTCTAGTCTACTCTTAATCATCATAAAAATGATGGAAGGTATCTTAGACAATGTTAAGAAGACACTGCTCACTGACACTCAGTTTGGGTTCTGCCAGGCCAACACAATTCCTAAATACATTACAGCCTTGGACCAGACTTGGACAAAAGAAGGAGCGAAGGTCACTATCCTTGACATCAGGCAGCATTTGATTGAGTGTGGTATCAAAGAGCTCGAGCAAAACTGGAGTCAATTGGAATTGGGTGGAAAAAAGATCTGTGCTGGTTCAATTCACATCTGCCACATATGAAGATGGCTGTAGTTACCGGAGATCAATCATCTCAGCTCCAGCACACCTCTGCAGGAGTTCCTGAGGGTAGTGTCCTTTTCCCAACCAACTTCAGCTGCTTCATCAATTACCTTCTCTCCATCATTAGGTCAGAAGTGGGAATTTTCGTGATGATTGCACAATGTTCAGAATCATTCATAACTCCTCACATACTGAAGCAGTCCATGTCCAACTGCAGCAAGACCAGGGTTACATTCAATAGGAGGCAATGGTCTACCGTTGTTTTCACTCACTCATAAGACATGGGTATCGCTGGGCTGCCAGTGTTTATTGTCCATCTCTAGATGCCCTTGAGAAGGTGGTGGAGTGCTAACTTCTTGAATGGCTGCATCCATCTGTTGGAGGTAGATTCACAAAATCATTAGGAAGGCAATTTCAGGATTTTAACACAATGATAGTAAAAATACTGCAATATAATTCCAAGTTAGAATGGTGAGTGGGTTGGAACAGAGCTTACCACTTTTATCAGTGGTGTCCCCATGTATCTGCTACCTTTGACCTTCCGGATGGAAATGGTCTTGGGGGTTTGGAAAGTGAATTTGTGTAGTGCATCTTGTAAATAGTACCCTGCTGCTACTGAGCATTGGTGGTGGAGAGAATGGATACTTGTGGGTGTGGTGCCAATCAAGCGAGCTGCTTTGCCCTGAATAGCATCAAGCTTTTTGAGTGTTGCTGGAGCTGCACTAATCCAGGCAAGGTGAGGGGCATTCCATCACACTCCTGACTAGTGCCATGTAGACAGTGGACTGGCTTTCGGGAGTCAGGAGGTGCATTACTTGCTGCAGTATTACTATCCTCTGACCTGTTCTTGTAGCTACTGTCTTCATATGGCTCGTCCAGTTCCTGAGGTAAAAACAATGACTGCAGATGCTGGAAACCAGATTCTGGATCAGTGGTGCTGGAAGAGCACAGCAATTCAGGCAGCATCCGAGGACAGGCAAAATCGACGTTTCGGGCAAAAGCCCGAAACGTCGATTTTCTGTCCTCAGATGCTGCCTGAATTGTTGTGCTCTTCCAGCACCTCGTCCAGTTCCTGGTCAACAGTAACCCGCAGGAAGTTGATCGTGAGGGATTTAGTGATGACAATGCCATTAAACAGAAGGCAAAGAATTCTGAAGTTCTTCAGAACTCCGAAGAAGGGTCACTGGACCTAAAACATTACACAATCATCAGTGAACATCTCCACATCTGACCTTATGATGAAGGGAATGCTATTGATGCAGCAGCTCAAGGTGGTTGGGCCCTAATAAAAGATAAAAAATAGGCCAGTCAGCCCATCATGTCTGCACTGGCATTATAAACTAGCCACATATTCTCGTCCCATTAACTAGCTTCTGGTCCACACCGTTTTAGATGACAGCCCTTCAGCGAGTAATCCAGCATAACCAGGTAAAGTTCTGGGGATCTGTTTTCAAATCCTATGGTAGTAATTTGAACTCAATAAAAATCTGGAGTTGAAAGTTTAATGATGATCATGAAATGACTGTCAAGGAATTACCACCACCTGCAACTTCCCTCCAAAGCCAAACCCAGACCGAACATTGAGCTACATTACCATTCCTTTATTGTCATTGCAGCAAAATCCTGGAAACTCCCCCCTTACCAGCATGTGTATGTACTTAGGCCACGTCAACAGTGGTTCAAAGAAACAGCTCACCACCACTTCTCACGGGCAACTAGGGATGGGCAATAAATGTTTCGATAGCCAGTGATGCCTATGTGCTTAGAACGAACATACTAAAATACTCAGAACTCTGAATTCTCTCACCATTCAGATAACATGCTTTAGTTTATTCCCTTTGCCAAAATGGATAATTTATCATTTTCCTTCAGTTTACTCCATTTGCCAGATCTTTGCGCTCCTTATGTTTTCTTTACAACTTGCTTTCTTGCCATATTAACAATTTAGCACCTCTTCATACCAGCCATCTGAATTCACGGTTGATGGGATTTGCCCCTTCAGCCACCACTCATTCACCACTCCACTGATCACCCATCCCACTGCTGTTTGCCTCAACCTCTTTTTGGGAATTTTACTTCCACACTTCTGGTTATAAACAATCCAGTAGAATCATGCTTTGTTCATCATGAGAATGGCTTCCTTGTCCATCTTTCTTCCTGATCCTCCTAAGCTTCAAGTTTTGGCTCTTCACCCATCCACCTGAGGAGGCAATGACACTTCCTTTGTGAAGACACCTCTAAACCTGTTTGTTTGTTAAGGAAAATGAAGGTATGCAATATGAGAAGAACCTCGTTGAAAGCCACGCAGTGTTCGCTGAGGCTCTTTCCCAACACAAACCATAAACTAATTTTCGGTCTTAAAGAGACTTTTATATATATATATATATATATACCACCTTTCACAATCTCAGGATGCCTGAAAATAATTTGCAGCCAATGAAATAATTTCGGTAGCGTGGTCACAATAGGAAATGTGGAGCAGACAAGTATTTACTGTGGAAAAGGATATGGAAGATATAGACTGTAGGGAAGTAGATGGTGATATCTTGCAAAATGTCCAGATTACAGAGGACGAAGTGCTGGATAACTTGAAACGGTTAGAGATGGATAAATCCCCAGGAACTGATCAGGTGTACCTGAGAATATAGAACATAGAACATAGAACATAGAAGAATACAGCGCAGTACAGGCCCTTGGGCCCTCGATGTTGCGCCGATCCAAGCCCACCTAAACTACACTAACCCACTATCCTCCATATACCTATCCAATGCCCTCTTAAATGCCCATAAAGAGGGAGAGTCCACACTGTTACTGGATCAAATGGATCGACTTGTTTGGAGATCCCAATGGTGGGATTGCGGCACGTTCACCCAGCAACAGTGACCGCAGGACAGACAGTACAGTATCAATGTGAAGAAGAGTGATGGATTGTGCATTGCCTCAGAGAAATGGGAGGAGGGACCTAAAGGACGATTAATGATCGTGGGAAGGAGAGAAATCTCCGACAACGGGTGTGTTTGAATCCTGATATATGAAACGCAGAGATGTGAAAGAGTGGAATTTGAAGGTAAAACAACTGTTTCTTACCATGTGTCACAAAAAGGACAACGGAGAGAACACTTAGTGTCGTGTATGGTTTCGAACCGAGGTTGCTGTGGTCACAATGCAAAATACAGATGACCACGATCACAGCAACAACAGAACAGGATACTTGCAAGCAGCAATAAGTGTACTAGCAGAGGAAATGATCGGAAAAACAGCAAATGTAAAATATCAGTACTCAGCGAAGAGTGGCAGTCATGTGGGAACTGCGAATGAGTTGAATCTTTAAATCCGATGTCTTCAGAGGCTGTGAAGATCCTTGAATGAGAATGTTGAAAACTGAGATTGATAGATTTCGCCAAAATATCAAAGACTCGGGGGACAGTACAGGATATTGTTGAAATGTATGTTTCAGTAGCATTTTAGCTTTACATCGGCGACTTCACCAGCTTCCTAAAGGCCATAACCAATGTTGCAGAAAACCACACATAATCTCAGTTCACAGCCTCGATTCAGAGAAAGTGCGGCACAGCCTCCCAGATCCAACCGGAAATGGGGATGGGATGAGTGCGCGATATTACTCTCTGGCTCCAGTGATGCAATAGGTGACAGTGCGGTCCTTCTATGATGATATAGAAGCAAGAAATTCCTCGGTTGAGTGTGCTCCTGATCAAGGGAATAGTTGCCCCCGTTTGTACTATCATAGCTATTTATAGTGCATCTTGCTGAGACAGCTAAGTGGCACAATTGAAGCGTGTTGAGCCGTTAGCTTTGCAGTGGTGGGTTTAACATATGCTTTTGTTGTTTGGATCTGTGTTTCCGACACTGGCGATGGAAGCTGATTTTGTTTGCATCAGCTCAGAATCAGTTTCTTCCACACAGTGGGTGCTGGCAGGTGGGACCAGATTGGGTTGGGATATCTGGTTGGCATGGATGAGTTGGACTGAAGGGTATGTTTCCATGCTGTACATCTCTATGACTCTATGACTCTAAAGACCACAATGAGAGACCTGCGCGTGGAAACCTAATATCAGAGGAAGATCAGTGCTCTCAGAACTGCCTGAAGACAGAAGATATAGGACCTTCCTTGGAATAGATAGCACAGGTCTGTCGACAGATCTCCAGGTGGCAGCCTCACCCTCCACTGTCAACACTGTGGCAGATAATTTGCTCATGGCAAGCTCCCACAATGAGCAATGTGATAAGGATAAGGTAAATTGGCCAGGAAACCGTGGACAACTGCCATGTTCTTCTTCAAAATGTAGTCATGGGATCTTTACATTCACCTGAAAGGGCAGATGCATGCTCAGTTTAATTTCTCATTTGAAAGATGGCACCGCCGATGCAGCAGCACTCCTTCAGTATTGTACCAGAGTGTCAGTCTCAGTCATACTGACACTGAGTCGAGAGTGTCGTGTTGGAAAAGCACGTCAGGCAGCATTTGAAGACCATAAGAATCAATGTTTCGGGTAAAAGTCCTTCATTAGGAATGAGGCTTGTAAGCCAAGAGGGTGGAGAGATAAATGGGAGGGGGTTGGGGCTGGGGGCAAGGTAGCTCACAAGCTTCATTCCTGATGAAGACCTTTTGCCTGAAACATCAATGTTCCAGCTCCTTGGATGCTGCCTGACCAGCTGTGCTTTTCCAGAACCACACTCTTCAACTCCGATCTCTAACATCTGCAGTCCTCACTTTCTCCATACTTACACTGAACCTACAGTCCCCTCCATCATAAGTACTATTTCTCCAATTCCAATAGAAGTCACACGAGATGGAATACTGAGTACAAGAATCATGGACAGCAGTGGCCATCACAAAATAACCATTCACATGACCATCTTTAGTAATCTTACCAAGTATCTACAGGAAATAGCTTATTCGGTATCAAATCATTTTAGACCAAGACAACAAAATCATGCTCACTTACTCAGTTGCCTCCAGAATTCCTTTAGTTTGAGGCTTTCCATCACTCCACCAATCCAGACAAGCATTCGGTGTTAGACTGAGATACCTTTTAAAACACAGTTTCAATAAGGCTTGGACTATTAATGTGCCGATTGTGGTATCACCCTCAGCTCTAAGTCAGAAGGTTGTAGGTTTACAAAGTTAAAAATCACACAACACCAGTGAAGCTGGTCCCACGGCTGTGAGACTGCTGGTGGACACCATGTGTTTCCTCTTTGAGGACACTAGGGCATAAACTTAAGAAAATCAACTTTTTTTTATATCTAGAATTGCTATCATGCACGGCTGAACAGGTTTATCTACCACAAATCATCAATGTTAATTAATTTTCCTGCCTTTGTCCACCAGCACTAAATGACCCATGTTTCCAATTAATTATCAATTTTCCCACAAAGCCTACTGGGGCAGTGCAGTGACACCAAAGGTGAAGGATAGGTAGCAAGAGAGGGAGTGGATTAAGTTGAAATGGAGCTGGAGGAGGGAATAAGGTACTGTATTCTCTGTGGCACCCAGTTCTCTCTAAAGTCATCAGAAGTGTTGGTAGACACCACGTGATCCCTCTTTGAGGATACCTGGGCACAAACATAACAAACCAACCCATTTTTCTTTAATTAAATAGAATTTTGTGCTGTGACATTACACTTTTTGATATCCAAGTAGCCCTGGGTAGTTAGTTTAATGACTTTACCACTGTGCCACAACCTCTCCCATATCAAATACTTCTTTAAAAAATAAACAATACTGAGGCGTTTCGTTTTATACCCAGAAGCACTCTTAACATAACTGAACGTTCGACTTTCCCATCACCTAATCACCCGTTTTTTTATTGTCAATTAACCATCACCAGGAAATCACCCGTATTTCCAATCGGTTCATTTATATTTAAAGGCTTTGAAGGCAATGCAAATGATCAACGTTGAGGGAGAGATAGGGAGTGGGCAGGAGGCTAAAGCAAAATGGAGTTGGAAGGGGCTCAGTGATTTTTTTTTAACAAAATAAAACCACTGCCATATCACCTGTGTTATGAATTGAACAATCCAACTCTTTTTCTTCTGATTGCTAAAGTGACTTGTTTTTTTCTGTGGAGAGAAGATGATCATTAGTTGTAAAGTGAATGTAATGACATACCAAGCTTCTCCTGTCCCTCAAAAAATCCCATCGCGTGTTTATGAGGTTAATTCAAAGACCCCTTGGTGTGTCGGGGTGGGGTTTGGGGGGTAGCTAAGCTCTTGGATCTCCTGTTTACAAGCCACAACATCACCCAATAGAAGACAGCTCTTTTTCTCTCATTTCTATATCCAAAAATGTTCCCAATTAATCAATTTATGTACAAAGCCCGTTTAAGAGCAAAATGAAAAACAACTCTTCATATTAAAAGGTGTATCACGCACAGCTGACTGGGTTTTTTCCATCATCCAATCACCCCGTGGTATTTTTCATTTGTTAACGACCACCACTAAATCATCTACAAAATCAAAAATTATTGGAAAAACTCAGCAGATCTGGCAGCATCTGTGGAGAGAAATCAGAGTTAATGTTTTGGGTCCAGTGACCCTTCTTCTAAACCCTCTTATTTCCAATTATTGAGAGAGAGTTAGATCAAAATGAAGTTGGAGGTGGTGATAAAGCACTTCACCCTCTGTGGTGCCCACCTTCCTTGAAATGCATTGAGCGTATCAGTGGGCACTGTGTGTTCCATCTTCAAGGACACCCAGCCATGGTGCAAAAGAGGGATAGCTAGTTGGCAACTATAGAATCCTGAGAGGGCTCTTGTGGTGCAGGGTAGTGATGCTACCTCTGAACCAGGAGACTGGGTTCAAGTCCCACCTGCTCCAGAAGCCTGCAATAACATATCTGAACAGGTTGATTGGAATACATCTTCTGGGGATTGGCTCTTAAAGGGACCTGCATTTCTAACACTAACACTCCAGCGTACTTTGCTACTACTATCTGACATGCTGAGAATTGTGAGCATTAACTATTTACTTCACACCCATGCTAACCATCCTCCCCCAAACAATTTCCCCTGCTGAGATATCAAGCAGGAGAGCATCGATGAGTGGGCACAGCAAGGTATTGTCTTCATGGGCTACTCTGCCTGGCAGTCTCCCATCGTTGTCAAGGAAATGAGGCAGTCTGACTGGGCAACAGGATTAGTACAGTACCTGTACCTCTGTTGTTGCACTCTTTTGTAGTTGCTCCAAAATTCCTTCAAAATCCACCAAAACTCCATAATATGGTCAGAGACTGTCCGGTATTAAAGGTTTTACAAATTTATCTTACCTGCAGTAAAGTGACTGGTCCTTTAAATCCATAGTCCATTCTTTTTGCTTTAAAACTCAGATGCTGTTAGAACCTGCATTGACCAATTTTGATATCCTGTGGTCCGATCAACTGGGCTGTTGATCCTGGGCACTTGCAGAAGCCACGGTGTGTATACACAGAGCAGTAATTGACACAGAGAAGCAGGTCAGAAGCAGGAAATCAGAAGCAAGTATCTTCCAGGAATTAATTTCTTGACCTTATGTCTTGAGGGAAAGTCAGCATGTTTGAAGTTAACCTAATAGGTTTGTCAACATCAGGATAAATATAAATTCTTTTCACAAACCACATCTAGACTTATTTTAACAGATGTTCTTTATTTTGTTATATGTATTTGTGACTACTGTGATTTTTGGGAATACGTACTAAATTGGTCAAATGTCTGACCACAGCTGTTTTGATAAATTAATGACAATAAACCAAAGTGAATGGCCTTTTGACATTGATCAACAAAGTCCAACCTAAAAGCATCTTGAAATAATAGACTCCTCCATAATTTTCCTTCCTCAATTGTCAACATGGATAATTGAAAAGCCTATGCAGTAATATCTTCCGGAAACTAAAATGAGAATGGCTGATGATCTTTCTGTGCAATTAAGTAAAAGTAAGCTAGAAATAGCTGAAAACTCAACTTTGTAAATTTTGCAAAAAAACTTTAATTCTTCAAAGTTTTAGTGGAGAGTTATAAATGCATCTATTTGCTCCTATGTTTGAAATAATTGCACAATAACTGGTGCAGATTTCAATAATATAACAAAATGTACTATTTCCAGTTACAGTGAAAGAGCTGAAAATATATTCAAAGAATGGGATATAAAATTATAAAAATAAAAATAAAACCGCTTTTTCAGAATTTTAAGATAGAGGATTTATTTTTTTAAATCCTGTGTACATTTATCTTGCATATCCTTATATGGAATTAGCTTTGATTGTGTGTTTTGTTGTCCTGTACTTGTTGGAGTACTTGGTGTAAATATTGCAGAGCTGTAGGGAAAAAGACAGGGGACTGGCATTAAGGTGAATACACATTCCTGTACCAAATTAACAGATAAATATCATAGTTGAATAAAGACAAAATACCGCCGATCTTGGGAATCTGAAACAAACATAGAGAATGCTGGAGCATCTCCATAGGTCTGGCAGCATCTGTGAAGAAAGAAACAGTCAATGTTTCAAGTTTGACGTACTTCATGTTCTGAAGATTCAGACGAGACTAAAAACAATAACTGTTTCTCTCTCCATGGATCCTACAAAACAATTGGTTTGCATTCAGTTCACTCCAATTCTTACCCACACTTTCCCAATAACTTCGCTGGACGTGGGTTCATGGCAGATTCTGGAATATCAGGTCTGACCAACTATAATTGGTTTTAACATCACTGCTTTGGAAGCTTGCTGAGGGATCTAATTAAGTATTTTAAAATATAAAGTAATTTGACAAGATGGTTATGGTGAAACTATTTCCTTCTGATTAGTGTATGTCAATTGTCATTATTTTCTTTGCATATTTTTGTTTGTACTCAATTTGCTAAATTCCTTCCCTTAGCTAATGTTTAGGTTTCTTTGTTATCACTGATGTTTTTGCCTTCTTTTTCCAGTCTGAAAACGGATACTGTTAATAGGTCTGCTATTTCTTTATTGGCCATTATATATCCTTACCTTAGACCTTTAATAGGTCCATGTTGCCTCTTATTTATTATTTTACTGGCATCTTTAGTATTCTTTGCAAGTTTGTTTTAACATATTCCCTTCTTGTACCTCCTGTTACATCCTCCTTTTTCCTTTCGGTTCCTCATTATAGTGCTCCCAGCCTACTCAATGTTCACTTTCCTTGTGTTTGCAAGTCTTTCCATTCTCTTGATGCATTTCCAGAGTATGATTAGATCTTGGCAGGAACTCACCTTAGAGTTCACAACCAATTGTTATTGCTACGCTTGTGATATTTTTGTGGTAGCTAATTCCTAAAGCATAAGCTAAAATGCCCAAGTGACCAAATAGTGGTGAAATAGAAACATTAATTGTTAATTGATACCTGACGTTTTTGTTGTATTACAGATGCTTCCTTAAATGATTCTGATGTTTTGCTGAGTTTAAGGCCCCTTTGAGGTGAACTTGCATCTCAGAGCTCCATTAACATGTTACAGGATGGAGGTTTAGCTGACTAACCTGTATCATTCGCATTCTGAACTTAGGGGAAGGGAAATCTATTTTTTGTCAGTGTGTCAAACTTTCATAGTGACTTTTATAAACAAGGTGGAAAGCAGGAAGATATCTAAAGCTGTATTGGTAGACATGAGTTTGTTTATCAATTTATTTCTGGCTTGGAAAAGGTGGAAATGGAGATAGACTCATTCCCATGGCTGGAAGGCAACTTGTCTCTTTTAACTGATAAACGGTTGTCTGTTGTAGATAATCCAATCACTGTGCTGCTCATACACCATTTTGTTTCCATAGATGTTTTGCACATCACTACAGTTTTTGATGTCATGCTTGGATCATACCACAGGCTTCTGACAAAATTCTCACCCTGGCCAAGATGATCCAGGCACGTGCACATCCTGGGAATGCAACTGTCTGATCAGGTTGAATCTACCAGCACCCATCTCAAATATTTTTGTCGGAAAGTAGTTTTGAAGTATAGAAACTATTTTGATGTCAGAACAGTGGCCTGCAATTTACATAAAACACAAACAATGATATGATAATTATCAGCTAATCTGTTTTGTAATGGTTGTTGAGGGACAAATATTGCTGAGGGCAACAGGGATAACTCCCTGGCTCATTTTCAAAGCAGTGTAATAGGATCATTTACAAATACCCAAAGGTCATGGGATCTATGTATCTGCCTGAGAGGGCAGATAGAAACTTGGTTTAATTTTTCATTTGAAAGAATTCATCTCCAACACTGCAGCATTCCTTCAGTATTGACCTGGAATGTCTATACTGAAGGAATGCTGGAACCTTGGTTTAATTTCATATCTAAAAGATGACACCTAAGATAGTGCAGCACTCTCTCAGTAATACACTGGCATGTAAGCCTTGATTTTTATGCCCAGATCCTAAATTGAGAACCTACAAGCTTTTTTTAAATACCTGGAAGTTATATCACACACAAGCAAATGGCTATTCCCACCTCCAAATCACGCATGGCAATTTTCATTAAATCACCCAACTTACATGCAGAGTCCATTAAGGGGAATGCAATAACACCAAACCTGACGGGCACCTGGAAGTACTCAGGGATGCCCTCATAAGAATGGGGTATAATGCTCAACTCATCAACTGCCAGTTCCAACGTGCCACAGCAAAGAACCGCAATTACTTCCTCAGGAGGCAGACACATGCAAGCGACAGGGTACCCTTTGTTGTCCAGTACTTCCCAGGAGCTGAAAAACTACGCCATGTTCTTCACGGTCTGCAACACATTATCAATGAGGATGAGCACCTCACCAAGACCTTCCCCAAACCTCCACTGCTCGCCTTTAAACAACCACCAAACATCAAACAAATCATTGTTCAAAGCAAACTGCCCGACTCTCAGGGCAACTCCTTACAACCCTGTCACAGAAGACACTGCAAGACCTGTCAGAGTGTGGACATGCATACCACCATTATGTGTGGGGACACCTCCCATCATGTACATGGCAGGTACATACTACTGCAGGCAAGGATGCCCCGAGGCATGGTACATTGGGGAAACCGAGCAAAAGTTACGGCAAGGGATGAATGGGCACCGCACAACAATCAACAGAGAGGAGTGTTCCCTCCCAGTTGGAGAACACTTCAGCGGAGCAGGACATTCGACCTCGGACCTTCGGGTGACCATCCTCCAAGGTGGACTTTGGGACAGGCAGCAGTGAAAAGTGGCCGAACAGGAGCTGATAGCTAAGTTCCGTACCCATAGGGAGGGCCTCAACCGGGACCTTGGATTCATGTCACACTACAGGTGACCCCATTGCACTATACACATACACAGACACTCCTACACACACACACACACTATACACATACACAGACACTCCTACACACACACACACTCCCACATACACACACATACAGACACTCCCACAGATATACACACACTCCCACAGACACACACACACTCTTACAGACGCACACAATCCCACACTCACACATGCAC
>NC_057710.1:62683356-62690781 GCF_004010195.1 Chiloscyllium plagiosum | reverse complement strand
CATATTGTACGCAGTTTTGATCTCCTTTTTCAAAATATACTTGCCATGGTGGGAGTGCAGCAAAGGTTCACCAGACTGATTCCTAGGATGGCTTGTTGTTGTATGAGAAGGAATTGGGTAGACTGGCATGGTAACTCAATGCTGCCTCACAGTGCTGGGGTCCTGGGTTCAACTCCAGCCTATGAATGATTGCGTGGAGTTTGCACATTCTCCCCATATCTGAGTGGATTTTCTTTGGGTGCTGTGGTTTCCTCCCACAGTCCAAAGATGTGCAGGTTAGGTGGATTGGACATGGGAAATGCAGGATTACAGGGATGGATGTATGTGTGGGCAGGATTCTTTTCAGAGGGTTGGTGTGGACTTGATGGTCCAACTGGCCTGCTTCCACACTGGAGGGATTCTATGACTGTTCTGAAGGAAGTCATCTTGGACTTGAAACATTAACTCTGTTTCTCTCTCCAGAGGCCTGCTGAGTTTCTGTTTTATTTCAGACTTGCAGGATTCTGCTATTAATTTGGTCGACTGGGCCATTACTCACTAGAATTTATAAGATTGGCAGAGAATCTCACTGAAACAATACATTCAGACACGGCTGGACAGATTGGATGATGTTTCCCTGGTCGAGGGGCCAGAACCCGGGGTCACGGTCTCAGAATACACAGTAGGTCATTTCCATAAGACCGTAACACATTAAGATATAGGAGCAGAATTAGGCCATTCAAACTTGGCTGATATGTTTCTCACCTCCATTCTCCTTGCTTCTCCCCGTAACCCTTTGATCCCTTTATTGATTTAGACTCTATTGATCTCATCTTAAATAGACGTGGTGACTGAGATGAGGAGAAATTTCTGAGGGTAGTGAATCTGTAGAAATCTCAAACAGAGAGATATAAGTGAAGTCACTGAATAACATTTTAAAAATACATAGATTTCTAGAGGCTAAAGGTGTCAAGGGCTACATGAAGAAAGCAGCAGTATGACATTAGGATAGAAAATTAGCCATGATCGTTTTGAATGGTGTAGCAGGCTAGATGGGTTTACCCATAATCCTATTTTCTATGTTTTTATGTCTCCGAGTTATAAAGTGTCCATGTGGAATTTGATGTCATTGCCATCCTATTTGTTTCACACAGACATATTGCAATCAGAATGAAAAGCAAAAATCATTATTTTCCGCCTCTATTTCTGTTTAATGAAGGAGGATGAAGAGGAAGAGAACCAGAGATAAAACACCACCTCCATAAACAGCATCACATAGACAGGTCCCTAGCGATTTGAAGAGTGCATAAGACTTGGCTACTTCCAATGAGGTACTGGGTGAGTTGCATTTACAAAGGAGCAAATTAACCAACCATATGACTTATTCTTCAATGACTTAAAATCAAGTACATCTGTAGAAATATAGATTATTACAACCCTCAACTTTTACCAGTCTGAATCCTTCTAGGTACTCATGAGAATATACAGGATTAGTCAAGGGGTTGAAGCATTGAGGTCAATAGTGACAAATTTAAACAAGGAATTAACCTCTTTGAATCAATGCTGCTTAACCTATCAGTAATTACAATTCAAAAACAAAGTAGTCATGGAACAATAACTTGCCAAGAGCAGCACCAGACAAACCTAAGAACCTGCTGAAGCTGCAACAAAGGCTTGCATTGCAAACAGCAGAAGACAGAGCTATGTGATTCTCCACTCAGTAGATCAGATCAAAGCTCTGCAGTGTAGATGGATCCACTTCTGAATGGTGCAGGATTTCAGAGGACTGGCATTCACAGCCAGATTGCCACTCTGCTCCTAAGTTTTTACATTTAGAAAGATCTGGATAAGGACTCCTTCAGAAACACCAAACAGAGTTTAAATCTGACAGGCCTTTCATAGTGCAAGATGGTCAGGGAACAGTAAACCACACTCCCTTTATCAGAGCAGTAGTTAGCATATTCTGTGATGTAAATGTCCAGTAGCACAAGCAGCCACATTGACAGCTTCTGAGAAAGAGTGAGCATGTATGCAAGGTACAAGTCCGTTTATTAGATTTGATTTAAATTATTATTGTCACATGTACCTAGGTACAGTGAAAAATTTTGCATTGTATGCAGCACAGGCAGATTATACCACACAAAAATTATAGGGTGATGGAACAGAGCGAGGAATACAACATTAGGCCGCAAAGAAGATGGACAAAAAGCAAGATCAACATTAGATTTTAAATTTGAGAGGCCCATTCAGAGGTCTAATGACAGTGGGGAAGAAGTAGTTCTTGAGCCTGTTGGTATGTGTGTTTAAGCTTTTGTCTTTTCTGCCTGACAGAAGCAGGTTAGAAGACATTATAACCGGAGTGGGAGGGGTTTTTAATGCTACTGGCTGCCTTTCCATGGCAATGAGAAGTGTAGATGGAGTCAATAAGTGGAACATTGGCTTGTGTGATGGTCTGGTAGAAAGTGAGGACTGCAGATGCTGGAGGTCAGAGTGGAGAGTGTGGTGCCGGAAAAGCACGGCAGGTCAGGCAGCATCCGAGGAGCAGGAGAATCGATGTTTCTGGCATAAGCCCTTCATCAGGAATGAGGGGGGCGGGGGCTACAGGCAAGGGAGCTGAGAATGCAACATGTAGATTAAGGTGAGGGTGAAGGTGATAGGTCAGAGAGGAGGGTGGAGCAGATAGATGGGAAAGATGATGGACAGGTCAGGAGGGCAGTGCCGAGTTGAAGGCTTGGGACTGTCATAATGTGGAGGGGGGGGGGGGGAGAGGAAATGAGGAAACTGTTGAAATCTGCATTGATTCCGTGTGGTTGCAGCGTCCAAAGGTGGAATATGAGGCGTTCTTCCTCCAGATGTCAGGTGGTAAGGGTTTTGGCGATGGAGGAGGACCAGGACGTCCTGTCCTTGACAGAGTTGGAGGGTGAGTTGAAGTGCTCAGCCCCGGGGTGGTGGGGTTGGTGGGTATGGGTGTACTGGAGATATTCTCTGAAACGATCCGCGAGAAAGCGTCCTGTCTCCCCCATGTAGGGGAGACTACACTGGGAGCAATAGATACAGCAGATGTCATTGGTAGAGATACAGGTAAATTTCTGTCGGATGTGGAAGGATCCTTTGGGGCCTTGGATGGAGGTGAGGGGGAGTGGTGTGGGCACAGGTTTTGCACTTTCTGCGGTGGCAGGGAAAGGCGCCAGGAATGGGGAATGGGCTGGTGAGGGGCGTGGACCTGACGAGGGAGTCACAGAGGGAATGGTCTTTTCAGAACACTGATAGGGGTGGGGAGGGAAATATATCTCGAGATGGGATCAGTTGTAGGTGGCGGAAGTGGCGGAGGATGATGTAGTGTACGCGGAGGTTATTGGGATGGAAGGTGAGGACCAAGGGGGTCTGACCTTGTTGCATTGGGGGGATGGGGTTGGAGGGCTGTGGTGTGGGAAGTGGAGGAGATTCGCTGGAGGGCATCGTTGACCACGTGGGAAGGGCAATTGTGATCCTGGAAGAAGGAGGCCATCTGGGATTTTCTAAGGTATTTAGCATGGCCAATTCACCTAACCTGCACATTTTTGGACTGTGGGAGGAAACCGGAGCACCCGGAGGAAACCCACGCAAACACGGGGAGAATGTGCAAACTCCACACAATCAGTCGCCTGAGGCGGGAATTGATCCCAGGTCTCTGGCGCTGTGAGGCAGCAGTGCTAACACTGTGCCACCGTGCCACCCGTAAGATGGAGGAATTGGGAATAAGGGATGGTGTTTGTATGGGACATTAGATGAGAGGAGGTGTAGTCTAGGTAGCTGTGGGAGTTGGTGGGCTTGTAGTAGATGTCCGTGGTTAGTCAGTCTCTGGAGTTGGAGTTAGAGAGGTCCAGGAAGGGGAGGGAGGTGTCTGAGATGGTCCAAGTGAATTTGAGATTGGGGTGAAAGGTGTTGGTGAAGTTGATGAACTGTTTGACCTCAAGGAGGCATGTGTGGTAAGTTGGGGTGAGCGTTAATAGTTACGCAGGAGAGGTCAAGGGGCAGAGGAGTTAGACTAGGGGCAGAATCTTACAGTGGTCTGAGCGCTGTGGGTTATGACAACATTTATGGCTGAATCGGTTGAGAAGTCCAGCGAGACCAATCTCCCTTACGGCATTATCTTACTGAATCTTTTATGCATTTGCCAAGTGGTGAGGCCAAGACTCAAAAATATTCAGTTTACCAAACACGCTGAGCAAGCGATAAACCGGAGAATCTCAAACCTGAGCAGGTACCTGGTGACTTCAACTCGCTGCTGGAGTCTCCACGTTGCTCGGCATTAAACAGCATCTCAGGGCACTGTCCCTGGGCACTTGACACATATATACCTCGTCCATGGGCATTGGCCAACATTTCCCAAACTCTCCAGTACACTTACTCAGGAAGCAGATGCTCACATTACAGACTGCTTGAGCAACTAACACTGAAAGGCTGCTGCCAGGATTGTTTGCACACAGGCTCACGGATTGGCTCCATTAGAGGCCTGTTCACTGACGGTCTTAGTGTTCACTCACTTGGCACCAATCTAAATGTTCGCACCACCCAGGCCTTACCTTGTCTGTTAACATGCCAATGCTTCTGCCTGAGCCTAAACCGGCCTCTGCCAGAGACATAGACAGGGTGCTTGTCAGCAGAGATCTATGTGGAGAAAGGAGTCTTGCTTTACAACATACTAAGCCCTCAGTCTAACACTGACAGTATGTGCCTGCTATCTGTATGGCAAACAAACTGAACATTTATTCGACCAAGAGGCAATTTTAGAAAGTAGGCAGGGGATCATCCTCAGGCCAGTCAAGGGGTGGTAGGTGGTGTTCTATCAGGGGCTATTGATCCTATCAGTCAGAGACACAAACTGTAGACAGTCCAAGGGTTTGGCCACAGACTTTCATGTTCGAATGTGGAATATGTCCCACTATAGCCTGGGGAGTGGGCACTGCTCAGTCCTGGAGGCAAGTGCCAGCAATCAGGAGAACATATCATCTTTCAGGGAGAAGCAAATACAGGAGTCAGGAGTCTGCTCTTCCACATCGAACTCTGGGGCAAATACAATCCTGGTGGTCAATCCATTGAACCTTCAGGAGGATGCAGAGCCACCCTGCAGGGGCAGGTTGGACTATTCCCAAAAGAGATGAAGAGGAGTGATAACACAAGTTATTTGTGGATAAGGATGGTGAGGAAAGATCTCATGATGTTTAGCGGTGGGTGTGGATCAGAGCATCAGAGGGCATGGACAGCTATGGAAAAAGGTTTATTCTCAGTGACCACCATTGTAACCTGCACAGAGTGAAAATAGAAGTTCAGGGTGGGCATTATTAAGTGTAATGTCAGGGTACATGGGCAGGAAGGAAACTTGCAAGTATAGTTCATTGTGGTGGAGCTCCACATGGACTGTTGGGGCAATGCAAGCTAAAAGGGGACATGGAGGCTCTGAGTTGGTGGTTGGGGTGGGGGCGGGAGGTTGGATGTTGGTATCTGGAGACCAGATGGAGTCTGGTGCTAATGGTGTATCTGCAAGCTGCCATTACTTGCTGTTCTCTAGATACAAATTGCAACTGCAAAATGGCTGGGAAAAGTTCCCAGGCTCAGTGGAGTTAGTGTCAGTTTAATGGGCAAAAGCACCGTATCCATGTCTTTTGGACAACAGGACATTGAAGGGGCTACTACACAAAATATGTATTTGCAAACTCAAACTACACTTAATTTACAATTATTTCATCATCCACAAAACGTGTGGAGTGAACCTACTCAGGATCCAAATGTTGGTCAAAGATAATTTGCACCATACCATTGGTGCTTACAAAATGAACACTGGCATAGCAATAATGCTGAAGTCAGCAGTAATGACTTTAAAAGATGCCTATATTGGCCAGGTGTGAACAATTAATCATGCAACTTTCAAGGGTACTGTGGGAGGCAGAGTAGGTTGCTTCATCATCTGTTATGTAATTTAAAACTCAACACAACTTACACTCACCCAAAAATACATAAGATTCAACCTTAGGTTTTCAATAGTCTAACCCTTCCTGAACAGCTATTTAATTAGCTGCAGTGAAAAACTCTGAATTCTTCTATTTCAATGGATACTCATAGAGGGTTTCTAATGTAGGAGGGAAATTGGCCATCAGAAACTTCAATTTCCCAAAGAATTCTCTTGAAGTCTCCTACATTGGAGCCTCAGAGCGATCCGACAGGCAACTCCCACCTATGCTGCAGAATATTTCCCTTTCTGTTGGTAAATCTGGGCCTAACATGGTGAGGAGCTTCCACAAATATCCCTAAATTTGATGTTGAGGGGAGGCCAGCACAATCAGTACAAATAACCAGGCTGCAGCAATGACAACTATCTTCAACGGGATGAGCCATCTTGATCCTGGTCCTAAGCATCACAGATGTCAGTTTGCAGCCAATTTGGTTCACTTGCTGTGATATAAAGAAAAGGATGGAAATACTCCAAAACTATCAGCTTTGACCACAGCCCACCAATAGTCTGAAGGCCTGTGTTCCAGAACTTGCACACTCCAAGACAAGATGTTCTTGTACAATACACTGACATATACCCAGAAAATTGCCCAGGTACATCGGGTCCACAAAAAGGAGGAAAAATCCGATGTAGCCAGTTACTCCCTACCAGTCTGTTCTCAATCATCAGCAAAATGCTCGAAGGGGCACTGATAGTGTTATCACATGGCACATTGTCAGTGATACCCTGCTCACTGGTACTCAGTCTAGGTTCTGACGGGGTCACTCAACTAGGTGAAAGTGAGGATTGCAGATGCTGGAGACCAGAGCGAAGATTAGAGTGATGCTGGAAAAGCACAGCAGGTCAGGCAGCATCCGAGGAGCAGGAAAATCGACATTTCGGGCAAAAGCCCTTCATCAGGAATTCTAATCTATTAAAGCCTTGGTCCATACATGGACAACAGAGCTGTGTTCAAGAAAAGAGATGGTATTGCTCTTGACATAAAAACATCATTTGACTTAGAATGGCATTAAGAAACCCTAGCAAAATTGAAGTCAATGGGAATTGAAGGAAAACTCCACCAAATCAAGCTGTACCAGTCACAAAGGAAGTCTGTTGTGATTGTCAGAGGTGTAAAGACAATATGTTATTTTCCTATATTTTGATTGTGGATAGAATTGGGAAAATGACTGTTTTAAAAGTCAAGGATTATTGAAGAATTGCTGCACTTCTAAAAAGTAAATAACCTAACACTTACTGTAAGTGCTGTTTACACAACTGTTGGTCTAAGCATGAGGAAAAAGGTAAAAACAATGACTGCAGATGCTGGAAACCAGATTCTGGATTAGTGGTGCTGGAAGAGCACAGCAGTTCAGGCAGCATCCAAAAAGCAGCGAAATCGACATTTCGAGCAAAAGCCCTTCATCAGGAATAAAGGCAATGAGCCTGAAGCGTGGAGAGATAAGCTAGACGAG